>NW_026777170.1:0-75123 GCF_030936135.1 Gavia stellata
TAATTTCGGTGTTGAGCTCTGATGAGAATTAGCGAGAGGAAGCGATGATACGTCTGGACCTTTGAGTGTCTAAACAAGTTCAGAGGCCAAGTGTTTGTGGTTCGTTTGAGAGGTTACCAGTGGGAGCTGAGGACCAGCAAGAGCTTTCAGGGCTGGCACCTTTAGTGTAGGAGCAATCGCTGGACGTTCGCAATTTCGGTGTTGAGCTCTGGCCAGATTGAGAAGGAGAGGCTGTGTACGTTGCAAGTTTTAGTAGCCTAAACAAGTTCAGAGCCCAAGTGTTTGTGGTTCGTTTTAGAGGTTACCAGTGGGAGATGAGGACCAGCAAGAGCTTTCAGGGCTGGCACCTTTAGTGTAGGAGCGATCGCTGGACGTTTGCAATTTCGGTGTTGAGCTCTGATGAGAATTAGCGAGAGGAAGCGAAGATACGTCTGGACCTTTGAGTGTCTAAACAAGTTCAGAGCCCAAGTGTTTGTGGTTCGTTTGAGAGGTTACCAGTGGGAGATGAGGACCAGCAAGAGCTTTCAGGGCTGGCACCTTTAGTGTAGGAGCAATCGCTGGACGTTCGCAATTTCGGTGTTGAGCTCTGGCCAGATTGAGAAGGAGAGGCTGTGTACGTTGCAAGTTTTAGTAGCCTAAACAAGTTCAGAGCCCAAGTGTTTGTGGTTCGTTTTAGAGGTTACCAGTGGGAGATGAGGACCAGCAAGAGCTTTCCGGGCTGGCACCATTAGTGTAGGAGCAATCGCTGGACGTTCGCAATTTCGCTGTTGAGCTCTGACGTGAATTAGCGAAAGGAAGCGATGATACGTCTGGACCTTTGAATGTCTAAACAAGCTCAGAGCCCAAGTGTTTGTGGTTGGTTTTAGAGGTTACCAGTGGGAGATGAGGACCAGCAAGAGCTTTCAGGGCTGTCACCTTTAGTGTAGGAGCAATCGCTGGACGTTCGCACTTTCGGTGTTGAGCTCTGGCCAGTTGAGCAGGAGAGGCTGTGTACGTTGGAAGTTTTAGTAGCCTAAACAAGTTCAGAGCCCAAGTGTTTGTGGTTCGTTTGAGAGGTTACCAGTGGGAGATGAGGACCAGCAAGAGCTTTCAGGGCTGGCACCTTTAGTGTAGGAGCGATCGCTGGACGTTTGCAATTTCGCTGTTGAGCTCTGATGAGAATTAGCGAGAGGAAGCGATGATACGTCTGGACCTTTGAGTGTCTAAACAAGTTCAGAGCCCAAGTGTTTGTGGTTCGTTTTAGAGGTTACCAGTGGGAGATGAGGACCAGCAAGAGCTTTCAGGGCTGTCACCTTTAGTGTAGGAGCAATCGCTGGACGTTCGCACTTTCGGTGTTGAGCTCTGGCCAGTTGAGCAGGAGAGGCTGTGTACGTTGGAAGTTTTAGTAGCCTAAACAAGTTCAGAGCACAAGTGTTTGTGGTTCGTTTGAGAGGTTACCAGTGGGAGATGAGGACCAGCAAGAGCTTTCAGGGCTGGCACCTTTAGTGTAGGAACAATCGCTGGACGTTCGCAATTTCGGTGTTGAGCTCTGACATGAATTAGTGAAAGGAAGCGATGATACGTCTGGACCTTTGATTGTATAAACAAGTTCAGAGCCCAAGTGTTTGTGGTTCGTTTTAGAGGTTACCAGTGGGAGATGAGGACCAGCAAGAGCTTTCAGGGCTGGCACCTTTAGTGTAGGAGCGATCGCTGGACGTTTGCAATTTCGGTGTTGAGCTCTGATGAGAATTAGCGAGAGGAAGCGAAGATACGTCTGGACCTTTGAGTGTCTAAACAAGTTCAGAGCCCAAGTGTTTGTGGTTCGTTTGAGAGGTTACCAGTGGGAGATGAGGACCAGCAAGAGCTTTCAGGGCTGGCACCTTTAGTGTAGGAGCAATCGCTGGACGTTCGCAATTTCGGTGTTGAGCTCTGGCCAGATTGAGAAGGAGAGGCTGTGTACGTTGCAAGTTTTAGTAGCCTAAACAAGTTCAGAGCCCAAGTGTTTGTGGTTCGTTTTAGAGGTTACCAGTGGGAGATGAGGACCAGCAAGAGCTTTCCGGGCTGGCACCATTAGTGTAGGAGCAATCGCTGGACGTTCGCAATTTCGCTGTTGAGCTCTGACGTGAATTAGCGAAAGGAAGCGATGATACGTCTGGACCTTTGAATGTCTAAACAAGCTCAGAGCCCAAGTGTTTGTGGTTGGTTTTAGAGGTTACCAGTGGGAGATGAGGACCAGCAAGAGCTTTCAGGGCTGTCACCTTTAGTGTAGGAGCAATCGCTGGACGTTCGCACTTTCGGTGTTGAGCTCTGGCCAGTTGAGCAGGAGAGGCTGTGTACGTTGGAAGTTTTAGTAGCCTAAACAAGTTCAGAGCCCAAGTGTTTGTGGTTCGTTTGAGAGGTTACCAGTGGGAGATGAGGACCAGCAAGAGCTTTCAGGGCTGGCACCTTTAGTGTAGGAGCGATCGCTGGACGTTTGCAATTTCGCTGTTGAGCTCTGATGAGAATTAGCGAGAGGAAGCGATGATACGTCTGGACCTTTGAGTGTCTAAACAAGTTCAGAGCCCAAGTGTTTGTGGTTCGTTTTAGAGGTTACCAGTGGGAGATGAGGACCAGCAAGAGCTTTCAGGGCTGTCACCTTTAGTGTAGGAGCAATCGCTGGACGTTCGCACTTTCGGTGTTGAGCTCTGGCCAGTTGAGCAGGAGAGGCTGTGTACGTTGGAAGTTTTAGTAGCCTAAACAAGTTCAGAGCACAAGTGTTTGTGGTTCGTTTGAGAGGTTACCAGTGGGAGATGAGGACCAGCAAGAGCTTTCAGGGCTGGCACCTTTAGTGTAGGAACAATCGCTGGACGTTCGCAATTTCGGTGTTGAGCTCTGACATGAATTAGTGAAAGGAAGCGATGATACGTCTGGACCTTTGATTGTATAAACAAGTTCAGAGCCCAAGTGTTTGTGGTTCGTTTTAGAGGTTACCAGTGGGAGATGAGGACCAGCAACAGCTTTCAGGGCTGGCACCTTTAGTGTAGGAGCAATCGCTGGATGTTCGCAATTTCGGTGTTGAGCTCTGATGAGAATTAGCGAGAGGAAGCGATGATACGTCTGGACCTTTGAGTGTCTAAACAAGTTCAGAGGCCAAGTGTTTGTGGTTCGTTTGAGAGGTTACCAGTGGGAGCTGAGGACCAGCAAGAGCTTTCAGGGCTGGCACCTTTAGTGTAGGAGCAATCGCTGGACGTTCGCAATTTCGGTGTTGAGCTCTGGCCAGATTGAGAAGGAGAGGCTGTGTACGTTGCAAGTTTTAGTAGCCTAAACAAGTTCAGAGCCCAAGTGTTTGTGGTTCGTTTTAGAGGTTACCAGTGGGAGATGAGGACCAGCAAGAGCTTTCAGGGCTGGCACCTTTAGTGTAGGAGCAATCGCTGGACGTTCGCAATTTCGGTGTTGAGCTCTGACGTGAATTTGCGAAAGGAAGCGATGATACGTCTGGACCTTTGAGTGTCTAAACAAGTTCAGAGCCCAAGTGTTTGTGGTTCGTTTGAGAGGTTACCAGTGGGAGATGAGGACCAGCAAGAGCTTTCAGGGCTGGCACCTTTAGTGTAGGAGCGATCGCTGGACGTTTGCAATTTCGGTGTTGAGCTCTGATGAGAATTAGCGAGAGGAAGCGATGATACGTCTGGACCTTTGAGTGTCTAAACAAGTTCAGAGCCCAAGTGTTTGTGGTTCGTTTTAGAGGTTACCAGTGGGAGATGAGGACCAGCAAGAGCTTTCAGGGCTGGCACCTTTAGTGTAGGAGCAATCGCTGGACGTTCGCAATTTCGGTGTTGAGCTCTGGCCAGTTTGAGAAGGAGAGGCTGTGTACGTTGCAAGTTTTAGTAGCCTGAACAAGTTCAGAGCCCAAGTGTTTGTGGTTCGTTTTAGAGGTTACCAGTGGGAGATGAGGACCAGCAAGAGCTTTCAGGGCTGGCACCTTTAGTGTAGGAGCAATCGCTGGACGTTCGCAATTTCGCTGTTGAGCTCTGACGTGAATTAGCGAGAGGAAGCGATGATACGTCTGGACCTTTGAGTGTCTAAACAAGTTCAGAGCCCAAGTGTTTGTGGTTCGTTTTAGAGGTTACCAGTGGGAGATGAGGACCAGCAAGAGCTTTCAGGGCTGGCACCTTTAGTGTAGGAGCAATCGCTGGACGTTCGCACTTTCGGTGTTGAGCTCTGGCCAGTTGAGCAGGAGAGGCAGTGTACGTTGGAAGTTTTAGTAGCGTAAACAAGTTCAGAGGCCAAGTGTTTGTGGTTCGTTTTAGAGGTTACCAGTGGGAGATGAGGACCAGCAAGAGCTTTCAGGGCTGGCACCTTTAGTGTAGGAGCAATCGCTGGACGTTCGCAATTTCGGTGTTGCTCTCTGTCCAGATTGAGCAGGAGAGGCTGTGTACGTTGGAAGTTTTAGTAGGCTAAACAAGTTCAGAGCCCAAGTGTTTGTGGTTCGTTTTAGAGGTTACCAGTGGGAGATGAGGACCAGCAAGAGCTTTCAGGGCTGGCACCTTTAGTGTAGGAGCAATCGCTGGACGTTCGCAATTTCGGTGTTGAGCTCTGACGTGAATTTGCGAAAGGAAGCGATGATACGTCTGGACCTTTGAGTGTCTAAACAAGCTCAGAGCCCAAGTGTTTGTGGTTCGTTTTAGAGGTTACCAGCGGGAGATGAGGACCAGCAACAGCTTTCAGGGCTGGCACCTTCAGTGTAGGAGCGATCGCTTGACGTTTGCAATTTCGGTGTTGAGCTCTGATGAGAATTAGCGAGAGGAAGCGATGATACGTCTGGACCTTTGAGTGTCTAAACAAGTTCAGAGCCCAAGTGTTTGTGGTTCGTTTGAGAGGTTACCAGTGGGAGATAAGGACCAGCAACAGCTTTCAGGGCTGGCACCTTTAGTGTAGGAGCAATCGCTGGACGTTCGCAATTTCGGTGTTGAGCTCTGGCCAGATTGAGAAGGAGAGGCTGTGTACGTTGGAAGTTTTAGTAGGCTAAACAAGTTCAGAGCCCAAGTGTTTGTGGTTCGTTTGAGAGGTTACCAGTGGGAGATGAGGAGCAGCAAGAGCTTTCAGGGCTGGCACCTTTAGTGTAGGAGCAATCGCTGGACGTTCGCAATTTCGCTGTTGAGCTCTGGCCAGATTGAGAAGGAGAGGCTGTGTACGTTGCAAATTTTAGTAGGCTAAACAAGTTCAGAGCCCAAGTGTTTGTGGTTCGTTTGAGAGGTTACCAGTGGGAGATGAGGACCAGCAAGAGCTTTCAGGGCTGGCACCTTTAGTGTAGGAGCAATCGCTGGATGTTCGCAATTTCGCTGTTGAGCTCTGACGTGAATTAGCGAAAGGAAGCGATGATACGTCTGGACCTTTGAGTGTCTAAACAAGCTCAGAGCCCAAGTGTTTGTGGTTCGTTTTAGAGGTTACCAGCGGGAGATGAGGACCAGCAAGAGCTTTCAGGGCTGGCACCTTTAGTGTAGGAGCAATCCCTGGACTTTCGCAATTACGGTGTTGAGCTCTGGCCAGATTGAGAAGGAGAGGCTGTGTACGTTGCAAGTTTTAGTAGCCTAAACAAGTTCAGAGCCCAAGTGTTTGTGGTTCGTTTGAGAGGTTACCAGTGGGAGATGAGGACCAGCAAGAGCTTTCAGGGCTGGCACCTTTAGTGTAGGAGCAATCGCTGGACGTTCGCAATTTCGCTGTTGAGCTCTGACGTGAATTAGCGAAAGGAAGCGATGATACGTCTGGAACTTGGAGTGTCTAAACAAGCTCAGAGCCCAAGTGTTTGTGGTTCGTTTTAGAGGTTACCAGCGGGAGATGAGGACCAGCAAGAGCTTTCAGGGCTGGCACCTTTAGTGTAGGAGCAATCGCTGGACGTTCGCACTTTCGGTGTTGAGCTCTGGCCAGTTGAGCAGGAGAGGCTGTGTACGTTGGAAGTTTTAGTAGCGTAAACAAGTTCAGAGCCCAAGTGTTTGTGGTTCGTTTTAGAGGTTACCAGTGGGAGATGAGGACCAGCAACAGCTTTCAGGGCTGGCACCTTTAGTGTAGGAGCAATCGCTGGACGTTCGCAATTTCGGTGTTGAGCTCTGGCCAGATTGAGAAGGAGAGGCTGTGTACGTTGCAAGTTTTAGTAGCCTAAACAAGTTCAGAGCCCAAGTGTTTGTGGTTCGTTTTAGAGGTTACCAGTGGGATATGAGGACCAGCAAGAGCTTTCAGGGCTGGCACCTTTAATGTAGGAGCAATCGCTGGACGTTCGCAATTTCGCTGTTGAGCTCTGATGAGAATTAGCGAGAGGAAGCGATAATACGTCTGGACCTTTGAGTGTCTAAACAAGTTCAGAGGCCAAGTGTTTGTGGTTCGTTTTAGAGGTTACCAGTGGGAGATGAGGACCAGCAAGAGCTTTCAGGGCTGGCACCTTTAGTGTAGGAGCAATCGCTGGACGTTCGCAATTTCTGTTTTGAGCTCTGGCCAGATTGAGAAGGAGAGGCTGTGTACGTTGCAAGTTTTAGTAGCCTAAACAAGTTCAGAGCCCAAGTGTTTGTGGTTCGTTTTAGAGGTTACCAGTGGGAGATGAGGACCAGCAAGAGCTTTCAGGGCTGGCACCATTAGTGTAGGAGCAATCGCTGGACGTTCGCAATTTCGCTGTTGAGCTCTGACGTGAATTAGCGAAAGGAAGCGATGATACGTCTGGACCTTTGAGTGTCTAAACAAGCTCAGAGCCCAAGTGTTTGTGGTTGGTTTTAGAGGTTACCAGTGGGAGATGAGGACCAGCAAGAGCTTTCAGGGCTGTCACCTTTAGTGTAGGAGCAATCGCTGGACGTTCGCAATTTCGGTGTTGAGCTCTGGCCAGATTGAGCAGGAGAGGCTGTGTACGTTGTAAGTTTTAGTAGCCTAAACAAGTTCAGAGCACAAGTGTTTGTCGTTCGTTTTAGAGGTTACCAGTGGGAGATGAGGACCAGCAAGAGCTTTCAGGGCTGGCACCTTTAGTGTAGGAGCAATCGCTGGACGTTCGCAATTTCGGTGTTGAGCTCTGACGTGAATTAGTGAAAGGAAACGATGATACGTCTGGACCTTTGAGTGTCTAAACAAGTTCAGAGCCCAAGTGTTTGTGGTTCGTTTTAGAGGTTACCAGTGGGAGATGAGGACCAGCAACAGCTTTCAGGGCTGGCACCTTTAGTGTAGGAGCAATCGCTGGATGTTCGCAATTTCGGTGTTGAGCTCTGATGAGAATTAGCGAGAGGAAGCGATGATACGTCTGGACCTTTGAGTGTCTAAACAAGTTCAGAGGCCAAGTGTTTGTGGTTCGTTTGAGAGGTTACCAGTGGGAGATGAGGACCAGCAAGAGCTTTCAGGGCTGGCACCTTTAGTGTAGGAGCAGTCGCTGGACGTTCGCAATTTCGCTGTTGAGCTCTGACGTGAATTAGCGAGAGGAAGCGATGATACGTCTGGACCTTTGAGTGTCTAAACAAGTTCAGAGCCCAAGTGTTTGTGGTTCGTTTTAGAGGTTACCAGCGGGAGATGAGGACCAGCAAGAGCTTTCAGGGCTGGCACCTTTAGTGTAGGAGCAATCCCTGGACGTTCGCACTTTCGGTGTTGAGCTCTGGCCTGTTGAGCAGGAGAGGCAGTGTACGTTGGAAGTTTTAGTAGGCTAAAGAAGTTCAGAGGCCAAGTGTTTGTGGTTCGTTTTAGAGGTTACCAGTGGGAGATGAGGACCAGCAAGAGCTTTCAGGGCTGGCACCTTTAGTGTAGGAGCAATTGCTGGACGTTCGCAATTTCGGTGTTGCTCTCTGTCCAGATTGAGCAGGAGAGGCTGTGTACGTTGGAAGTTTTAGTAGCCTAAACAAGTTCAGAGCCCAAGTGTTTGTGGTTCGTTTTAGAGGTTACCAGTGGGAGATGAGGACCAGCAAGAGCTTTCAGGGCTGGCACCTTTAGTGTAGGAGCAATCGCTGGACGTTCACAATTTCTGTCTTGAGCTCTGACGTGAATTTGCGAAAGGAAGCGATGATACGTCTGGACCTTTGAGTGTCTAAACAAGCTCAGAGCCAAGTGTTTGTGGTTCGTTTTAGAGGTTACCAGCGGGAGATGAGGACCAGCAAGAGCTTTCAGGGCTGGCACCTTTAGTGTAGGAGCAATCGCTGGACGTTTGCAATTTCGGTGTTGAGCTCTGATGAGAATTAGCGAGAGGAAGCGATGATACGTCTCGACCTTTGAGTGTCTAAACAAGTTCAGAGGCCAAGTGTTTGTGGTTCGTTTTAGAGGTTACCAGTGGGAGATGAGGACCAGCAACAGCTTTCAGGGCTGGCACCTTCAGTGTAGGAGCGATCGCTTGACGTTTGCAATTTCGGTGTTGAGCTCTGATGAGAATTAGCGAGAGGAAGCGATGATACGTCTGGACCTTTGAGTGTCTAAACAAGTTCAGAGCCCAAGTGTTTGTGGTTCGTTTGAGAGGTTACCAGTGGGAGATGAGGACCAGCAAGAGCTTTCAGGGCTGGCACCTTTAGTGTAGGAGCAATCGCTGGACGTTCGCAATTTCGGTGTTGCACTCTGTCCAGATTGAGCCGGAGAGGCTGTGTACGTTGGAAGTTTTAGTAGCCTAAACAAGTTCAGAGCCCAAGTGTTTGTGGTTCGTTTTAGAGGTTACCAGTGGGAGATGAGGACCAGCAACAGCTTTCAGGGCTGGCACCTTTAGTGTAGGAGCAATCGCTGGACGTTCGCAATTTCGCTGTTGAGCTCTGACGTGAATTAGGGAGAGGAAGCGATGATACGTCTGGACCTTTGAGTGTCTAAACAAGTTCAGAGCCCAAGTGTTTGTGGTTCGTTTTAGAGGTTACCAGTGGGAGATGAGGACCAGCAAGAGCTTTCAGGGCTGGCACCTTTAGTGTAGGAGCAATCGCTGGACGTTCGCAATTTCGGTGATGAGCTCTGATGAGAATTAGCGAGAGGAAGCGATGATACGTCTGGACCTTTGAGTGTCTAAACAAGTTCAGAGCCCAAGTGTTTGTGGTTCGTTTGAGAGGTTACCAGTGGGAGCTGAGGACCAGCAAGAGCTTTCAGGGCTGGCACCTTTAGTGTAGGAGCAATCGCTGGACGTTCGCACTTTCGGTGTTGAGCTCTGGCCAGTTGAGCAGGAGAGGCAGTGTACGTTGGAAGTTTTAGTAGGCTAAACAAGTTCAGAGCCCAAGTGTTTGTGGTTCGTTTGAGAGGTTACCAGTGGGAGATGAGGACCTGCAAGAGCTTTCAGGGCTGGCACCTTTATTGTAGGAGCAATCGCAGGACGTTCGCAATTTTGGTGTTGAGCTCTGTCGTGAATTAGCGAATGGAAGCGATGATACGTCTGGACATTTGAGTGTCTAAACAAGCTCAGCGATTGCTCCTGCACTAAAGGTGCCAGCCCTGAAAGCTCTTGCTGGTCCTCATCTCCCACTGGTAACCTCTAAAACAAACCACAGACACTTGGGCTCTGAACTTGTTTACGCTACAAAAACTTCCAACATACACACCCTCTCCTACTCACTCTAGTCAGAGCTCAACTCCGAAATTGCGAACGTCCAGCGATTGCTCCTACACTAAAGGTGCCAGCCCTGAAAGCTCTTGCTGCTCCTCATCTCTCACTGGTAACTTCTAAAACGAACCACAAACACTTGGGCTCTGAACTTGTTTAGACACGCAAAGGTCCAGACGTATCATCTCTTCCTCTCGCTAATTCTCATCAGAGCACAACACCGAAATTGCGAACGTCCAGCGATTGCTCCTACACTAAAGGTGCCAGCCCTGAAAGCTCTTGCTGGTCGTCAGCTCCCACTGGTAACCTCTAAAACAAACCACAAACACTTCGGCTCTTGAACTTGTTTAGACACTCAAAGGTCCAGATGTATCATCGCTTCCTCTAGATAATTCTCATCAGAGCACAACACCGAAATTGCGAACGTCCAGCGATTGCTCCTACACTCAAGGTGCCAGCCCTGAAAGCTCTTGCTGGTCCTCAGCTCCCACTGGTAACCTCTAAAACGAACCACAAGCACTTGGCCTCTGAACTTGTTTAGACACTCAAAGGTCCAGACGTATCATCGCTTCCTCTCGCTAATTCTCGTCAGAGCTCAACTGCGAAATTTCTAACGTCTAGCGATTGCTCCTATACTAAAGGTGCCAGCCCTGAAAGCTGTTGCTGGTCCTCATCTCCCACTGGTAACCTCTAAAACGAACCACAAACACTTGTGCTCTGAACTTGTTTAGACACTCAAGGGTACAGACGTATCATCGCTTCCTCTCGCTAATTCTCGTCAGCGCTCAACAGCGAAATTGCGAACGTCCAGCGATTGCTCCTACACTAAAGGTGCCAGCCCTGAAAGCTCTTGCTGGGCCTCATCTCCCACTGGTAACCTCTCAAACGAACCACAAACACTTGGCCTCTGAACTTCTTTAGACACTCAAAGGTCCAGACGTATCATCGCTTCCTCTCGCTAATTCTCATCAGAGCTCAACAGCGAAATTGCGAACGTCCAGCGATTGCTCCTACACTAAAGGTGCCAGCCCTGAAAGCTCTTGCTGGTCCTCATCTCCCACTGGTAACCTCTCAAACGAACCACAAACACTTGGGCTCGGAACTTGTTTAGACACTCAAAGGTCCAGACGTATCATCGCTTCCTCTCGCTAATTCTCATCAGAGCTCAACAGCTAAATTGCTAACATCCAGCGATTGCTCCTACACTAAAGGTGCCAGCCCTGAAAGCTCTTGCTGGTCCTCAGCTCCCACTGGTAACCTCTAAAACGAACCAGAAACACTTGGCCTCTGAAGTTGTTTAGACACTCAAAGGTCCAGACGTATCGTCGCTTCCTCTCGCTAATTCTCGTCAGAGCTGAACACCGAAATAGCGAACGTGCAGCGATTGCTCCTACACTAAAGGTGCCAGCCCTGAAAACTCCTGCTGGGCCTCTTCTCCCACTGGTAACACCTAAAAAGAACCACAAACACTTGGGCTCTGAACTTGTTTAGACACTCAAAGGTCCAGACGTATCATGGCTTCCTCTCGCTATTTCTCATCAGAGCTCAACAGCGAAATTGCGAACGTCCAGCGATTGCTCCTACACTAAAGGTGCCAGCCCTGAAAGCTCTTGCTGGTCCTCATGTCTCACTGGTATCCTCTAAAACGAACCACAAACACTTGGGCTCTGAACTTGTTTAAGGCTACAAAAACTTCCAACATACACACCCTCTCCTACTCACTCTAGTCAGAGCTTAAGACAGAAATTGTGAACGTCCAGCGATTGCTCCTACACTAAAGGTGCCAGCCCTGAAAGCTCTTGCTGGTCCTCATCTCCCACTGGTAACCTCTCAAACGAACCACAAACACTTGGCCTCTGAACTTGTTTAGACACTCAAAGGTCCAGACGTATCATCACTTCCTCTCGCTAATTCACGTCAGAGCTCAACAGGGAAATAGCGAACCTCCAGCGATTGCTCCTACACTAAAGGTGCCAGCTCTGAAAGCGGTTGCTGGTCCTCATCTCCCACTGGTAACCTCTAAAACCAACCACAAACACTTGGGCTCTGAACTTGTTTAGACACTCAAAGGTCCAGACGTATCATGGCTTCCTCTCGCTAAATCACGTCAGAGCTCAACACCGAAATTGCGAACGTCCAGCGATTGCTCCTACACTAAAGGTGCCAGCCCTGAAAGCTCTTGCTGCTCCTCATCTCCCCCTGGTAACCTCTAAAACGAACCACAAACACTTGGCCTCTGAACTTTTTTAGTCTACAAATCTTCCAACATACACACCCTCTCCTACTCACTCTAGTCAGAGCTCAACACAGAAATAGCGAACGTCCAGCGATTGCTCCTACACTAAAGGTGCCAGCCCTGAAAGCTCTTGCTGGTCCTCATCTCCCACTGGTAACCTCTAAAACGAACCACAAACACTTGGCCTCTGAACTTGTTTAGACACTCAAAGGTCCAGACGTATCATCGCTTCCTCTCGCTATTTCTCGTCAGAGCTCAACAGCGAAATTGCGAACGTCCAGCGATTGCTCCTACACTAAAGGTGCCAGCCCTGAAAGCTCTTGCTGGTCCTCATCTCCCACTGGTAACCTCTAATACGAACCACAAACACTTGGCCTCTGAACTTGTTTAGACACTCAAAGGTCCAGACGTATCATCGCTTCCTCTCGCTAATTCTCATCAGAGCTCAACAACGAAATTGCGAACGTCCAGCGATTGCTCCTACACTAAAGGTGCCAGCCCTGAAAGCTCTTGCTGCTCCTCATCTCCCACTGGTATCCTCTAAAATCAACCACAAACACTTGGGCTCTGAACTTGTTTAGTCTACAAATCTTCCAACATACACACCCTCTCCTACTCACTCTAGTCAGAGCTCAAGACAGAAATTGCGAACGTCCAGCAATTGCTCCTACACTAAAGGTGCCAGCCCTGAAAGCTCTTGCTGGTCCTCAGCTCCCACTGGTAACCTCTCAAACGAACCACAAACACTTGGCCTCTGATCTTTTTTAGACACTCAAAGGTCCAGACGTATCTTCGCTTCCTCTCGCTAATTTACGTCAGAGCTCAACGGCGAAATAGAGAACGTCCAGCGATTGCTCCTACACTAAAGGTGCCAGCCCTGAAAGCTCTTGCTGGTCCTCATCTCCCACTGGTAACCTTTAAAACGAACCACAAACACTGGCCTCTGAACTTGTTTAGACACCTAAAGGTCCAGACGTATATTCGCTTCTCTTGCTAATTCACGACAGAGTTCAACACCAAAATTGCGAACATCCAGCGATTGCTCCTACACTAAAGGTGCCAGCCCTGAAAGCTCTTGCTGGTCCTCATCTCCCACTGGTAACACCTAAAAAGAACCACAAACACTTGGCCTCTGATCTTTTTTAGACACTTAAAGGTCCAGATGTATCATCGCTTCCTCTCGCTAATTCTCGTCAGAGCTCAACAGCGAAATTGCGAACGTCCAGCGATTGCTCCTACACGAAAGGTGCCAGCCCTGAAAGCTCTTGCTGGTCCTCATCTCCCACTGGTAACCTCTAAAACGAACCACAAACACTTGGGCTCTGAACTTGTTTAGGCTACAAAAACTTCCAACATACACACCCTCTCCTACTCACTCTAGTCAGAGCTCAAGACAGAAATTGTGAACGTCCAGCGATTGCTCCTACACTAAAGGTGCCAGCCCTGAAAGCTGTTGCTGGTCCTCATCTCCCACTGGTAACACCTAAAAAGAACCACAAACACTTGGGCTCTGAACTTGTTTAGACACTCAAAGGTCCAGACGTATCATCTCTTCCTCCCGCTAATTCTCATCAGAGCTCAACACCGAAATTGCTAACGTCCAGCGATTGCTATTATACTAAAGGTGCCAGCCCTGAAAGCTCTTGCTGGTCCTCATCTCCCACTGGTAACCTCTAAAACGAACCACAAACACTTGGGCTCTGAACTTGTTTAGACACTCAAAGGTCCAGACGTATCTTCGCTTCCTCTCTCTAATTCACGTCAGAGCTCAACAGCGAAATAGCGAACGTCCAGCGATTGCTCCTACACTAAAGGTGCCAGCCCTGAAAGCTCTTGCTGGTCCTCATCTCCCACTGGTAACCTCTAAAACGAACCACAAACACTTGGCCTCTGAACTTGTTTAGACACTCAAAGGTCCAGACGTATATTCGCTTCTCTCGCTAATTCACGTCAGAGTTCAACACCAAAATTGCGAACGTCCAGCGATTGCTCCTACACTAAAGGTGCCAGCCCTGAAAGCTCTTGCTGGTTCTCATCTCCCACTGGTAACCTCTAAAACGAACCACAAACACTTGGCCCTCTGAACTTGTTTAGACACTCAAAGGTCCAGACGTATCTTCGCTTCCACTCACTGTTTTAAGTCAGAGCTGAACACCGAAATTGCGAACGTCCAGCGATTGCTCCTACACTATGGTGCCAGCCCTGAAAGCTCTTGCTGGTCCTCAGCTCCCACTGGTAACGTCTAAAACCAACCACAAACACTTGGCCTCTGAACTTGTTTAGACACTCAAAGGTCCAGACGTATCATCGCTTCCTCTCGCTAATTCTCATCAGAGCTCAACAACGAAATTGCGAACGTCCAGCGATTGCTCCTACACTAAAGGTGCCAGCCCTGAAAGCTCTTGCTGGTCCTCATCTCCCACTGGTAACCCCTAAAACGAACCACAAACACTTGGGGTCTGAGCTTGTTTAGGCTACTAAAGCTTCCAACATACACAGCCTCTCCTGCTCAATCTGGCCAGAGCTCAACACCGAAATTGCTAATGTCCAGCGATTGCTCCTACACTAAAGGTGCCAGCCCTGAAAGCTCTTGCTGGTCCTCATCTCCCACTGGTAACCTCTAAAACGAACCACAAACACTTGGCCTCTGAACTTGTTTAGACACTCAAAGGTCCAGACGTATCATCGCTTCCTCCCGCTAATTCACGTCAGAGCTCAACAGAGAAATAGCGAACCTCCAGCGATTCCTCCTACCCTAAAGGTGCCAGCCCTGAAAGCTCTTGCTGGTCCTCATCTCCCACTGGTAACCTCTAAAACGAACCACAAACACTTGGGCTCTGAACTTGTTTAGACACTCAAAGGTCCAGACGTATATTCGCTTCTCTCGCTAATTCACGTCAGAGTTCAACACCAAAATTGCGAACGTCCAGCGATTGCTCCTACACTAAAGGTGCCAGCCCTGAAAGCTCTTGCTGGTTCTCATCTCCCACTGGTAACCTCTAAAATGAACCACAAACACTTGGCCTCTGAACTTGTTTAGACACTCGAAGGTCCAGACGTATCATCGCTTCCTCTCGCTATTTCTCATCAGAGCTCCACAGCGAAATTGCGAACGTCCAGCGATTGCTCCTACACTAAAGGTGCCAGCCCTGAAAGCTCTTGCTGGTCCTCATCTCCCACTGGTAACCTCTAAAACGAACCAGAAACACTTGGGCTCTGAACTTGTTTAGACACTCAAAGGTCCAGATGTATCACCGCTTCCTCTCGCTAATTCTCATCAGAGCTCCACAGCGAAATTGCGAACGTCCAGCGATTGCTCCTACACTAAAGGTGCCAGCCCTGAAAGCTCTTGCTGGTCCTCATCTCCCACTGGTAACCTCTAAAACGAAACACAAACACTTGGGCTCTGAACTTGTTTAGGCTACAAAAACTTCCAACATACACAGCCTCTCCTACTCACTCTAGTCAGAGCTCAAGACAGAAATGGTGAACGTCCAGGGATTGCTCCTACACTAAAGGTGCCAGCCCTGAAAGCTCTTGCTGGTCCTCATCTCCCACTGGTAACCTCTAAAACGAACCACAAACACTTGGACTCTGAACTTGTTTAGACACTCAAAGGTCCAGACGTATCATCGCTTCCTCTCGCTAATTCTCATCAGAGCTCAACACCGAAATTGCAAACGTCCAGCGATTGCTCCTACACTAAAGGTGCCAGCCCTGAAAGCTCTTGCTGCTCCTCATCTCCCACTGGTAACACCTAAAAAGAACCACAAACACTTGGCCTCTGAACTTGTTTAGACACTCAAAGGTCCAGATGTATCATCGCTTCCTCTCGCTAATTCTCGTCAGAGCTCAACAGCGAAATTGCGAACGTCCAGCGATTGCTCCTACACTAAAGGTGCCAGCCCTGAAAGCTCTTGCTGGTCCTCATCTCCCACTGGTAACCTCTAAAACGAACCACAAACACTTGGGCTCTGAACTTGTTTAGGCTACAAAAACTTCCAACATACACACCCTCTCCTACTCAGTCTAGTCAGAGCTCAAGACAGAAATTGTGAACGTCCAGCGATTGCTCCTACACTAAAGGTGCCAGCCCTGAAAGCTCTTGCTGGTCCTCATCTCCCACTGGTAACACCTAAAAAGAACCACAAACACTTGGGCTCTGAACTTGTTTAGACACTCAAAGGTCCAGACGTATCATCTCTTCCTCCCGCTAATTCTCATCAGAGCTCAACACCGAAATTGCGAACGTCCAGCGATTGCTCCTACACTAAAGGTGCCAGCCCTGAAAGCTCTTGCTGGTCCTCATCTCCCACTGGTAACCTCTAAAACGAACCACAAACACTTGGCCTCTGAACTTGTTTAGACACTCAAAGGTCCAGATGTATATTCGCTTCTCTCGTTAATTCACGTCAGAGTTCAACACCAAAATTGCGAACGTCCAGCGATTGCTCCTACACTAAAGGTGCCAGCCCTGAAAGCTCTTGCTGGTTCTCATCTCCCACTGGTAACCTCTCAAACGAACCACAAACACTTGGCCCTCTGAACTTGTTTAGACACTCAAAGGTCCAGACGTATCTTCGCTTCCACTCACTGTTTTAAGTCAGAGCTGAACACCGAAATTGCGAACGTCCAGCGATTGCTCCTACACTAAAGGTGCCAGCCCTGAAAGCTCTTGCTGGTCCTCAGCTCCCACTGGTAACGTCTAAAACCAACCACAAACACTTGGCCTCTGAACTTGTTTAGACACTCAAAGGTCCAGACGTATCATCGCTTCCTCTCGCTAATTCTCATCAGAGCTCAACAACGAAATTGCGAACGTCCAGCGATTGCTCCTACACTAAAGGTGCCAGCCCTGAAAGCTCTTGCTGGTCCTCATCTCCCACTGGTAACCCCTAAAACGAACCACAAACACTTGGGGTCTGAGCTTGTTTAGGCTACTAAAGCTTCCAACATACACAGCCTCTCCTGCTCAATCTGGCCAGAGCTCAACACCGAAATTGCTAATGTCCAGCGATTGCTCCTACACTAAAGGTGCCAGCCCTGAAAGCTCTTGCTGGTCCTCATCTCCCACTGGTAACCTCTAAAACGAACCACAAACACTTGGGCTCTGAACTTGTTTAGACACTCAAAGGTCCAGACGTATCATCTCTTCCTCCCGCTATTTCTCATCAGAGCTCAAGAGCGAAATTGCTAACGTCCAGCGATTGCTATTATACTAAAGGTGCCAGCCCTGAAAGCTCTTGCTGGTCCTCATCTCCCACTGGTAACCTCTAAAATGAACCACAAACACTTCGGCTCTGAACTTGTTTAGACACTCAAAGGTCCAGATGTATCATCGCTTCCTCTCGCTAATTCTCATCAGAGCTCAACACCGAAATTGCGAACGTCCAGCGATTGCTCCTACACTAAAGGTGCCAGCCCTGAAAGCTCTTGCTGGTCCTCATCTCCCACTGGTAACCTCTAAAACGAACCACAAACACTTGGCCTCTGAACTTGTTTAGACACTCAAAGGTCCAGACGTATCATCGCTTCCTTTCGCTAATTCTCATCAGAGCTCAACACCGAAATTGCGAACATCCAGCGATTGCTCCTACACTAAAGGTGCCAGCCCTGAAAGCTCTTGCTGGTCCTCAGCTCCCACTGGTAACCTCTAAAACGAACCACAAACACTTGGGCTCTGAACTTGTTTAGGCTAAAAAAACTTCCAACATACACACCCTCTCCTACTCACTCTAATCAGAGCTCAAGACAGAAATTGTGAACGTCCAGCAATTGCTCCTACACTAAAGGTGCCAGTCCTGAAAGCTCTTGCTGGTCCTCATCTCCCCCTGGTAACCTCTAAAACGAACCACAAACACTTGGCCTCTGAACTTGTTTAGACACTCAAAGGTCCAGACGTATCATCGCTTCCTCTCGCTAATTCACGTCAGAGCTCAACAGAGAAATAGCGAACCTCCAGCGATTCCTCCTACCCTAAAGGTGCCAGCCCTGAAAGCTCTTGCTGGTCCTCATCTCCCACTGGTAACCTCTAAAACGAACCACAAACACTTGGGCTCTGAACTTGTTTAGACACTCAAAGGCCCAGACGTATATTCGCTTCTCTCGCTAATTCACGTCAGAGTTCAACACCAAAATTGCGAACGTCCAGCGATTGCTCCTACACTAAAGGTGCCAGCCCTGAAAGCTGTTGCTGGTCCTCATCTCCCACTGGTAACCTCTAAAATGAACCACAAACACTTGGCCTCTGAACTTGTTTAGACACTCAAAGGTCCAGACGTATCATCGCTTCCTCTCGCTAATTCTCATCAGAGCTCCACAGCGAAATTGCGAACGTCCAGCGATTGCTCCTACACTAAAGGTGCCAGCCCTGAAAGCTCTTGCTGGTCCTCATCTCCCACTGGTAACCTCTAAAACGAACCAGAAACACTTGGCCTCTGAACTTGTTTAGACACTCAAAGGTCCAGATGTATCACCGCTTCCTCTCGCTAATTCTCATTAGAGCTCCACAGCGAAATTGCGAACGTCCAGCGATTGCTCCTACACTAAAGGTGCCAGCCCTGAAAGCTCTTGCTGGTCCTCAGCTCCCACTGGTAACCTCTAAAACGAAACACAAACACTTGGGCTCTGAACTTGTTTAGGCTACAAAAACTTCCAACATACACACCCTCTCCTACTCACTCTAGTCAGAGCTCAAGACAGAAATGGTGAACGTCCAGGGATTGCTCCTACACTAAAGGTGCCAGCCCTGAAAGCTCTTGCTGGTCCTCATCTCCCCCTGGTAACCTCTAAAACGAACCACAAACACTTGGCCTCTGATCTTGTTTAGACACTCAAAGGTCCATTCGTATCATCTCTTCCTCTCGCAAATTCTCATCAGAGCTCAACACCGAAATTGCGAACGTCCAGCGATTGCTCCTACACTAAAGGTGCCAGCCCTGAAAGCTCTTGCTGGTCCTCATCTCCCACTGGTAACACCTAAAAAGAACCACAAACACTTGGCCTCTGAACTTGTTTAGACACTTAAAGGTCCAGATGTATCATCGCTTCCTCTCGCTAATTCTCGTCAGAGCTCAACAGAGAAATTGCGAACGTCCAGCGATTGCTCCTACACTAAAGGTGCCAGCCCTGAAAGCTCTTGCTGGTCCTCATCTCCCACTGGTAACCTCTAAAACGAACCACAAACACTTGGGCTCTGAACTTGTTTAGACACTCAAAGGTCCAGATGTATCATCGCTTCCTCTAGCTAATTCTCATCAGAGCTCAACACCGAAATTGCGAACGTCCAGCGATTGCTCCTACACTAAAGGTGCCAGCCCTGAAAGCTCTTGCTGGTCCTCATCTCCCACTGGTAACACCTAAAAAGAACCACAAACACTTGGCCTCTGAACTTGTTTAGACACTCAAAGGTCCAGACGTATCATCTCTTCCTCCCGCTAATTCTCATCAGAGCTCAACAGCGAAATTGCGAACGTCCAGCGATTGCTATTATACTAAAGGTGCCAGCCCTGAAAGCTCTTGCTGGTCCTCATCTCCCACTGGTAACCTCTAAAACGAACCACAAACACTTGGCCTCTGAACTTGTTTAGACACTCAAAGGTCCAGACGTATCATCGCTTCCTTTCTCTAATTCTCATCAGAGCTCAACACCGAAATTGCGAACATCCAGCGATTGCTCCTACACTAAAGGTGCCAGCCCTGAAAGCTCTTGCTGGTCCTCAGCTCCCACTGGTAACCTCTAAAACGAACCACAAACACTTGGGCTCTGAACTTGTTTAGGCTAAAAAAACTTCCAACATACACACCCTCTCCTTCTCACTCTAATCAGAGCTCAAGACAGAAATTGTGAACGTCCAGCGATTGCTCCTACACTAAAGGTGCCAGCCCTGAAAGCTCTTGCTGGTCCTCATCTCCCCCTGGTAACCTCTAAAACGAACCACAAACACTTGGCCTCTGAACTTGTTTAGACACTCAAAGGTCCAGAGGTATCTTCGCTTCCTCTCGCTAATTCACGTCAGAGCTCAACAGCGAAATAGCGAACCTCCAGCGATTCCTCCTACCCTAAAGGTGCCAGCCCTGAAAGCTCTTGCTGGTCCTCATCTCCCACTGGTAACCTCTAAAACGAACCACAAACACTTGGCCTCTGAACTTGTTTAGACACTCAAAGGTCCAGACGTATATTCGCTTCTCTCGCTAATTCACGTCAGAGTTCAACACCAAAATTGCGAACGTCCAGCGATTGCTCCTACACTAAAGGTGCCAGCCCTGAAAGCTCTTGCTGGTTCTCATCTCCCACTGGTAACCTCTAAAATGAACCACAAACACTTGGCCCTCTGAACTTGTTTAGACACTCAAAGGTCCAGACGTATCTTCGCTTCCACTCACTGTTTTAAGTCAGAGCTGAACACCGAAATTGCGAAGGTCCAGCGATTGCTCCTACACTAAAGGTGCCAGCCCTGAAAGCTCTTGCTGGTCCTCAGCTCCCACTGGTAACGTCTAAAACCAACCACAAACACTTGGCCTCTGAACTTGTTTAGACACTCAAAGGTCCAGACGTATCATCGCTTCCTCTCGCTAATTCTCATCAGAGCTCAACAACGAAATTGCGAACGTCCAGCGATTGCTCCTACACTAAAGGTGCCAGCCCTGAAAGCTCTTGCTGGTCCTCATCTCCCACTGGTAACCCCTAAAACGAACCACAAACACTTGGGGTCTGAGCTTGTTTAGGCTACTAAAGCTTCCAACATACACAGCCTCTCCTGCTCAATCTGGCCAGAGCTCAACACCGAAATTGCTAATGTCCAGCGATTGCTCCTACACTAAAGGTGCCAGCCCTGAAAGCTCTTGCTGGTCCTCATCTCCCACTGGTAACCTCTAAAACGAACCACAAACACTTGGCCTCTGAACTTGTTTAGACACTCAAAGGTCCAGACGTATCATCTCTTCCTCCCGCTATTTCTCATCAGAGCTCAACAGCGAAATTGCTAACGTCCAGCGATTGCTATTATACTAAAGGTGCCAGCCCTGAAAGCTCTTGCTGGTCCTCATCTCCCACTGGTAACCTCTGAAACGAACCACAAACACTTCGGCTCTGAACTTGTTTAGACACGCAAAGGTCCAGATGTATCATCGCTTCCTCTCGCTAATTCTCATCAGAGCTCAACACCGAAATTGCGAACGTCCAGCGATTGCTCCTACACTAAAGGTGCCAGCCCTGAAAGCTCTTGCTGGTCCTCATCTCCCACTGGTAACCTCTAAAACGAACCACAAACACTTGGCCTCTGAACTTGTTTAGACACTCAAAGGTCCAGACGTATCATCGCTTCCTTTCGCTAATTCTCATCAGAGCTCAACACCGAAATTGCGAACATCCAGCGATTGCTCCTACACTAAAGGTGCCAGCCCTGAAAGCTCTTGCTGGTCCTCAGCTCCCACTGGTAACCTCTAAAACGAACCACAAACACTTGGGCTCTGAACTTGTTTAGGCTAAAAAAACTTCCAACATACACACCCTCTCCTACTCACTCTAATCAGAGCTCAAGACAGAAATTGTGAACGTCCAGCGATTGCTCCTACACTAAAGGTGCCAGCCCTGAAAGCTCTTGCTGGTCCTCATCTCCCGCTGGTAACCTCTAAAACGAACCACAAACACTTGGCCTCTGAACTTGTTTAGACACTCAAAGGTCCAGACGTATCATCGCTTCCTCTCGCTAATTCACGTCAGAGCTCAACAGAGAAATAGCGAACCTCCAGCGATTCCTCCTACCCTAAAGGTGCCAGCCCTGAAAGCTCTTGCTGGTCCTCATCTCCCACTGGTAACCTCTAAAACGAACCACAAACACTTGGGCTCTGAACTTGTTTAGACACTCAAAGGTCCAGACGTATATTCGCTTCTCTCGCTAATTCACGTCAGAGTTCAACACCAAAATTGCGAACGTCCAGTGATTGCTCCTACACTAAAGGTGCCAGCCCTGAAAGCTCTTGCTGGTTCTCATCTCCCACTGGTAACCTCTCAAACGAACCACAAACACTTGGCCCTCTGAACTTGTTTAGACACTCAAAGGTCCAGACGTATCTTCGCTTCCACTCACTGTTTTAAGTCAGAGCTCAACACCGAAATTGCGAACGTCCAGCGATTGCTCCTACACTAAAGGTGCCAGCCCTGAAAGCTCTTGCTGGTCCTCAGCTCCCACTGGTAACGTCTAAAACCAACCACAAACACTTGGCCTCTGAACTTGGTTAGACACTCAAAGGTCCAGACGTATCATCACTTCCTCTCGCTAATTCTCATCAGAGCTCAACAACGAAATTGCGAACGTCCAGCGATTGCTCCTACACTAAAGGTGCCAGCCCTGAAAGCTCTTGCTGGTCCTCATCTCCCACTGGTAACCCCTAAAAGGAACCACAAACACTTGGGGTCTGAGCTTGTTTAGGCTACTAAAGCTTCCAACATACACAGCCTCTCCTGCTCAATCTGGCCAGAGCTCAACACCGAAATTGCTAATGTCCAACGATTGCTCCTACACTAAAGGTGCCAGCCCTGAAAGCTCTTGCTGGTCCTCATCTCCCACTGGTAACCTCTCAAACGAACCACAAACACTTGGGCTCTGAACTTGTTTAGACACTCAAATGTCCATTCGTATCATCTTTTCCTCTCGCTAATTCTCGTCAGAGCTCAACACCGAAATTGCGAATGTCCAGCGATTGCTCCTACACTAAAGGTGCCAGCCCTGAAAGCTCTTGCTGGTCCTCATCTCCCACTGGTAACACCTAAAAAGAACCACAAACACTTGGCCTCTGAACTTGTTTAGACACTCAAAGGTCCAGACGTATCATCGCTTCCTTTCTCTAATTCTCATCAGAGCTCAACACCGAAATTGCGAACATCCAGCGATTGCTCCTACACTAAAGGTGCCAGCCCTGAAAGCTCTTGCTGGTCCTCAGCTCCCACTGGTAACCTCTAAAACGAACCACAACCACTTGGGCTCTGAACTTGTTTAGGCTAAAAAAACTTCCAACATACACACCCTCTCCTTCTCACTCTAATCAGAGCTCAAGACAGAAATTGTGAACGTCCAGCGATTGCTCCTACACTAAAGGTGCCAGCCCTGAAAGCTCTTGCTGGTCCTCATCTCCCCCTCGTAACCTCTAAAATGAACCACAAACACTTGGCCTCTGAACTTGTTTAGACACTCAAAGGTCCAGAGGTATATTTGCTTCCTCTCGCTAATTCACGTCAGAGCTCAACAGCGAAATAGCGAACCTCCAGCGATTCCTCCTACCCTAAAGGTGCCAGCCCTGAAAGCTCTTGCTGGTCCTCATCTCCCACTGGTAACCTCTAAAACGAACCACAAACACTTGGCCTCTGAACTTGTTTAGACACTCAAAGGTCCAGACGTATATTCGCTTCTCTCGCTAATTCACGTCAGAGTTCAACACCAAAATTGCGAACGTCCAGCGATTGCTCCTACACTAAAGGTGCCAGCCCTGAAAGCTCTTGCTGGTTCTCATCTCTCACTGGTAACCTCTAAAACGAACCACAAACACTTGGCCCTCTGAACTTGTTTAGACACTCAAAGGTCCAGACGTATCTTCGCTTCCACTCACTGTTTTAAGTCTGAGCTGAACACCGAAATTGCGAACGTCCAGCGATTGCTCCTACACTAAAGGTGCCAGCCCTGAAAGCTCTTGCTGGTCCTCAGCTCCCACTGGTAACGTCTAAAACCAACCACAAACACCTGGCCTCTGAACTTGTTTAGACACTCAAAGGTCCAGACGTATCATCGCTTCCTCTCGCTAATTCTCATCAGAGCTCAACACCGAAATTGCGAACGTCCAGCGATTGCTCCTACACTAAAGGTGCCAGCCCTGAAAGCTCTTGCTGGTCCTCATCTCCCACTGGTAACCCCTAAAACGAACCACAAACACTTGGGGTCTGAGCTTGTTTAGGCTACTAAAGCTTCCAACATACACAGCCTCTCCTGCTCAATCTGGCCAGAGCTCAACACCGAAATTGCTAATGTCCAGCGATTGCTCCTACACTAAAGGTGCCAGCCCTGAAAGCTCTTGCTGGTCCTCATCTCCCACTGGTAACCTCTAAAACGAACCACAAACACTTGGCCTCTGAACTTGTTTAGACACTCAAAGGTCCAGACGTATCATCTCTTCCTCCCGATATTTCTCATCAGAGCTCAACAGCGAAATTGCTAACGTCCAGCGATTGCTATTATACTAAAGGTGCCAGCCCTGAAAGCTCTTGCTGGTCCTCATCTCCCACTGGTAACCTCTAAAACGAACCACAAACACTTCGGCTCTGAACTTGTTTAGACACGCAAAGGTCCAGATGTATCATCGCTTCCTCTCGCTAATTCTCATCAGAGCTCAACACCGAAATTGCGAACGTCCAGCGATTGCTCCTACACTAAAGGTGCCAGCCCTGAAAGCTCTTGCTGGTCCCCATCTCCCACTGGTAACCTCTAAAACGAACCACAAACACTTGGCCTCTGAACTTGTTTAGACACTCAAAGGTCCAGATGTATCATCGCTTCCTCTAGCTAATTCTCATCAGAGCTCAACACCGAAATTGCGAACGTCCAGCGATTGCTCCTACACTAAAGGTGCCAGCCCTGAAAGCTCTTGCTGGTCCTCATCTCCCACTGGTAACACCTAAAAAGAACAACAAACACTTGGCCTCTGAACTTGTTTAGACACTCAAAGGTCCAGACGTATATTCGCTTCTCTCGCTAATTCACGTCAGAGTTCAACACCAAAATTGCGAACGTCCAGTGATTGCTCCTACACTAAAGGTGCCAGCCCTGAAAGCTCTTGCTGGTTCTCATCTCCCACTGGTAACCTCTAAAACGAACCACAAACACTTGGCCCTCTGAACTTGTTTAGACACTCAAAGGTCCAGACGTATCTTCGCTTCCACTCACTGTTTTAAGTCAGAGCTCAACACCGAAATTGCGAACGTCCAGCGATTGCTCCTACACTAAAGGTGCCAGCCCTGAAAGCTCTTGCTGGTCCTCATCTCCCACTGGTAACCTCTCAAACGAACCACAAACACTTGGGCTCTGAACTTGTTTAGACACTCAAAGGTCCATTCGTATCATCTTTTCCTCTCGCTAATTCTCGTCAGAGCTCAACACCGAAATTGCGAATGTCCAGCGATTGCTCCTACACTAAAGGTGCCAGCCCTGAAAGCTCTTGCTGGTCCTCATCTCCCACTGGTAACCCCTAAAACGAACCACAAACACTTGGGGTCTGAGCTTGTTTAGGCTACTAAAGCTTCCAACATACACAGCCTCTCCTGCTCAATCTGGCCAGAGCTCAACACCGAAATTGCTAATGTCCAGCGATTGCTCCTACACTAAAGGTGCCAGCCCTGAAAGCTCTTGCTGGTCCTCATCTCCCACTGGTAACCTCTAAAACGAACCACAAACACTTGGCCTCTGAACTTGTTTAGACACTCAAAGGTCCAGACGTATCATCTCTTCCTCCCGCTATTTCTCATCAGAGCTCAACAGCGAAATTGCTAACGTCCAGCGATTGCTATTATACTAAAGGTGCCAGCCCTGAAAGCTCTTGCTGGTCCTCATCTCCCACTGGTAACCTCTGAAACGAAGCACAAACACTTAGGCTCTGAACTTGTTTAGACACGCAAAGGTCCAGATGTATCATCGCTTCCTCTCGCTAATTCTCATCAGAGCTCAACACCGAAATTGCGAACGTCCAGCGATTGCTCCTACACTAAAGGTGCCAGCCCTGAAAGCTCTTGCTGGTCCTCATCTCCCACTGGTAACCTCTAAAACGAACCACAAACACTTGGCCTCTGAACTTGTTTAGACACTCAAAGGTCCAGACGTATCATCGCTTCCTTTCGCTAATTCTCATCAGAGCTCAACACCGAAATTGCGAACATCCAGCGATTGCTCCTACACTAAAGGTGCCAGCCCTGAAAGCTCTTGCTGGTCCTCAGCTCCCACTGGTAACCTCTAAAACGAACCACAAACACTTCGCCTCTGAACTTGTTTAGGCTAAAAAAACTTCCAACATACACACCCTCTCCTACTCACTCTAATCAGAGCTCAAGACAGAAATTGCGAACGTCCAGCGATTGCTCCTACACTAAAGGTGCCAGCCCTGAAAGCTCTTGCTGGTCCTCATCTCCCGCTGGTAACCTCTAAAATGAACCACAAACACTTGGCCTCTGAACTTGTTTAGACACTCAAAGGTCCAGACGTATCATCGCTTCCTCTCGCTAATTCACGTCAGAGCTCAACAGAGAAATAGCGAACCTCCAGCGATTCCTCCTACCCTAAAGGTGCCAGCCCTGAAAGCTCTTGCTGGTCCTCATCTCCCACTGGTAACCTCTAAAACGAACCACAAACACTTGGGCTCTGAACTTGTTTAGACACTCAAAGGTCCAGACGTATATTCGCTTCTCTCGCTAATTCACGTCAGAGTTCAACACCAAAATTGCGAACGTCCAGTGATTGCTCCTACACTAAAGGTGCCAGCCCTGAAAGCTCTTGCTGGTTCTCATCTCCCACTGGTAACCTCTAAAACGAACCACAAACACTTGGCCCTCTGAACTTGTTTAGACACTCAAAGGTCCAGACGTATCTTCGCTTCCACTCACTGTTTTAAGTCAGAGCTCAACACCGAAATTGCGAACGTCCAGCGATTGCTCCTACACTAAAGGTGCCAGCCCTGAAAGCTCTTGCTGGTCCTCAGCTCCCACTGGTAACGTCTAAAACCAACCACAAACACTTGGCCTCTGAACTTGGTTAGACACTCAAAGGTCCAGACGTATCATCACTTCCTCTCGCTAATTCTCGTCAGAGCTCAACAACGAAATTGCGAACGTCCAGCGATTGCTCCTACACTAAAGGTGCCAGCCCTGAAAGCTCTTGCTGGTCCTCATCTCCCACTGGTAACCCCTAAAACGAACCACAAACACTTGGGGTCTGAGCTTGTTTAGGCTACTAAAGCTTCCAACATACACAGCCTCTCCTGCTCAATCTGGCCAGAGCTCAACACCGAAATTGCTAATGTCCAACGATTGCTCCTACACTAAAGGTGCCAGCCCTGAAAGCTCTTGCTCGTCCTCATCTCCCACTGGTAACCCCTAAAACGAACCACAAGCACTTGGCCTCTGAACTTGTTTAGACACTCAAAGGTCCAGACGTATCATAGCTTCCTCTCGCTAATTCTCATCAGAGCTCAACACCGAAATTGCGAACGTCCAGCGATTGCTCCTACACTAAAGGTGCCAGCCCTGAAAGCTCTTGCTGGTCCTCATCTCCCACTGGTAACCTCTCAAACGAACCACAAACACTTGGGCTCTGAACTTGTTTAGACACTCAAAGGTCCATTCGTATCATCTTTTCCTCTCGCTAATTTTCGTCAGAGCTCAACACCGAAATTGCGAATGTCCAGCGATTGCTCCTACACTAAAGGTGCCAGCCCTGAAAGCTCTTGCTGGTCCTCATCTCCCACTGGTAACACCTAAAAAGAACCACAAACACTTGGCCTCTGAACTTGTTTAGACACTCAAAGGTCCAGACGTATCATCGCTTCCTTTCTCTAATTCTCATCAGAGCTCAACACCGAAATTGCGAACATCCAGCGATTGCTCCTACACTAAAGGTGCCAGCCCTGAAAGCTCTTGCTGGTCCTCAGCTCCCACTGGTAACCTCTAAAACGAACCACAAACACTTGGGCTCTGAACTTGTTTAGGCTAAAAAAACTTCCAACATACACACCCTCTCCTTCTCACTCTAATCAGAGCTCAAGACAGAAATTGTGAACGTCCAGCGATTGCTCCTACACTAAAGGTGCCAGCCCTGAAAGCTCTTGCTGGTCCTCATCTCCCCCTCGTAACCTCTAAAACGAACCACAAACACTTGGCCTCTGAACTTGTTTAGACACTCAAAGTTCCAGAGGTATCTTCGCTTCCTCTCGCTAATTCACGTCAGAGCTCAACAGCGAAATAGCGAACCTCCAGCGATTCCTCCTACCCTAAAGGTGCCAGCCCTGAAAGCTCTTGCTGGTCCTCATCTCCCACTGGTAACCTCTAAAACGAACCACAAACACTTGGCCTCTGAACTTGTTTAGACACTCAAAGGTCCAGACGTATATTCGCTTCTCTCGCTAATTCACGTCAGAGTTCAACACCAAAATTGCGAACGTCCAGTGATTGCTCCTACACTAAAGGTGCCAGCCCTGAAAGCTCTTGCTGGTTCTCATCTCCCACTGGTAACCTCTAAAACGAACCACAAACACTTGGCCCTCTGAACTTGTTTAGACACTCAAAGGTCCAGACGTATCTTCGCTTCCACTCACTGTTTTAAGTCAGAGCTCAACACCGAAATTGCGAACGTCCAGCGATTGCTCCTACACTAAAGGTGCCAGCCCTGAAAGCTCTTGCTGGTCCTCATCTCCCACTGGTAACACCTAAAACGAACGACAAACACTTGGGGTCTGAGCTTGTTTAGGCTACTAAAGCTTCCAACATACACAGCCTCTCCTGCTCAATCTGGCCAGAGCTCAACACCGAAATTGCTAATGTCCAACGATTGCTCCTACACTAAAGGTGCCACCCCTGAAAGCTCTTCCTCGTCCTCATCTCCCACTGGTAACCCCTAAAACGAACCACAAGCACTTGGCCTCTGAACTTGTTTAGACACTCAAAGGTCCAGACGTATCATCGCTTCCTCTCGCTAATTCTCATCAGAGCTCAACACCGAAATTGCGAACGTCCAGCGATTGCTCCTACACTAAAGGTGCCAGCCCTGAAAGCTCTTGCTCGTCCTCATCTCCCACTGGTAAACTCTAAAACCAACCACAAACACTTGGCCTCTGAACTTGTTTAGACACTCAAAGGTCCATTCGTATCATCTTTTCCTCTCGCTAATTCTCGTCAGAGCTCAACACCGAAATTGCGAACGTCCAGCGATTGCTCCTACACTAAAGGTGCCAGCCCTGAAAGCTCTTGCTGGTCCTCATCCCCCACTGGTAACACCTAAAAAGAACCACAAACACTTGGCCTCTGAACTTGTTTAGACACTTAAAGGTCCAGATGTATCATCGCTTCCTCTAGCTAATTCTCATCAGAGCTCAACACCGAAATTGCGAACGTCCAGGGATTGCTCCTACACTAAAGGTGCCAGCCCTGGAAGCTCTTGCTGGTCCTCAGCTCCCACTGGTAACCTCTAAAACGAACCACAAACACTTGGGCTCTGAACTTGTTTAGGCTAAAAAAACTTCCAACATACACACCCTCTCCTTCTCACTCTAATCAGAGCTCAAGACAGAAATTGTGAACGTCCAGCGATTGCTCCTACACTAAAGGTGCCAGCCCTGAAAGCTCTTGCTGGTCCTCATCTCCCCCTGGTAACCTCTAAAACGAACCACAAACACTTGGCCTCTGAACTTGTTTAGACACTCAAAGGTCCAGACGTATCTTCGCTTCCTCTCGCTAATTCACGTCAGAGCTCAACAGCGAAATAGCGAACCTCCAGCGATTCCTCCTACCCTAAAGGTGCCAGCCCTGAAAGCTCTTGCTGGTCCTCATCTCCCACTGGTAACCTCTAAAACGAACCACAAACACTTGGCCTCTGAACTTGTTTAGACACTCAAAGGTCCAGACGTATATTCGCTTCTCTCGCTAATTCACGTCAGAGTTCAACACCAAAATTGCGAACGTCCAGCGATTGCTCCTACACTAAAGGTGCCAGCCCTGAAAGCTCTTGCTGGTTCTCATCTCCCACTGGTAACCTCTAAAACGAACCACAAACACTTGGCCCTCTGAACTTGTTTAGACACTCAAAGGTCCAGACGTATCTTCGCTTCCACTCACTGTTTTAAGTCAGAGCTGAACACCGAAATTGCGAAGGTCCAGCGATTGCTCCTACACTAAAGGTGCCAGCCCTGAAAGCTCTTGCTGGTCCTCAGCTCCCACTGGTAACGTCTAAAACCAACCACAAACACTTGGCCTCTGAACTTGTTTAGACACTCAAAGGTCCAGACGTATCATCGCTTCCTCTCGCTAATTCTCATCAGAGCTCAACAACGAAATTGCGAACGTCCAGCGATTGCTCCTACACTAAAGGTGCCAGCCCTGAAAGCTCTTGCTGGTCCTCATCTCCCACTGGTAACCCCTAAAACGAACCACAAACACTTGGGGTCTGAGCTTGTTTAGGCTACTAAAGCTTCCAACATACACAGCCTCTCCTGCTCAATCTGGCCAGAGCTCAACACCGAAATTGCTAATGTCCAGCGATTGCTCCTACACTAAAGGTGCCAGCCCTGAAAGCTCTTGCTGGTCCTCATCTCCCACTGGTAACCTCTCAAACGAACCACAAACACTTGGCCTCTGAACTTGTTTAGACACTCAAAGGTCCAGACGTATCATCTCTTCCTCCCGCTATTTCTCATCAGAGCTCAACAGCGAAATTGCTAACGTCCAGCGATTGCTATTATACTAAAGGTGCCAGCCCTGAAAGCTCTTGCTGGTCCTCATCTCCCACTGGTAACCTCTGAAACGAACCACAAACACTTCGGCTCTGAACTTGTTTAGACACGCAAAGGTCCAGATGTATCATCGCTTCCTCTCGCTAATTCTCATCAGAGCTCAACACCGAAATTGCAAACGTCCAGCGATTGCTCCTACACTAAAGGTGCCAGCCCTGAAAGCTCTTGCTGGTCCTCATCTCCCACTGGTAACCTCTAAAACGAACCACAAACACTTGGCCTCTGAACTTGTTTAGACACTCAAAGGTCCAGACGTATCATCGCTTCCTTTCGCTCATTCTCATCAGAGCTCAACACCGAAATTGCGAACATCCAGCGATTGCTCCTACACTAAAGGTGCCAGCCCTGAAAGCTCTTGCTGGTCCTCAGCTCCCACTGGTAACCTCTAAAACGAACCACAAACACTTGGGCTCTGAACTTGTTTAGGCTAAAAAAACTTCCAACATACACACCCTCTCCTACTCACTCTAATCAGAGCTCAAGACAGAAATTGTGAACGTCCAGCGATTGCTCCTACACTAAAGGTGCCAGCCCTGAAAGCTCTTGCTGGTCCTCATCTCCCGCTGGTAACCTCTAAAACGAACCACAAACACTTGGCCTCTGAACTTGTTTAGACACTCAAAGGTCCAGACGTATCATCGCTTCCTCTCGCTAATTCACGTCAGAGCTCAACAGAGAAATAGCGAACCTCCAGCGATTCCTCCTACCCTAAAGGTGCCAGCCCTGAAAGCTCTTGCTGGTCCTCAGCTCCCACTGGTAACCTCTAAAACGAACCACAAACACTTGGGCTCTGAACTTCTTTAGACACTCAAAGGTCCAGACGTATATTCGCTTCTCTCGCTAATTCACGTCAGAGTTCAACACCAAAATTGCGAACGTCCAGTGATTGCTCCTACACTAAAGGTGCCAGCCCTGAAAGCTCTTGCTGGTTCTCATCTCCCACTGGTAACCTCTAAAACGAACCACAAACACTTGGCCCTCTGAACTTGTTTAGACACTCAAAGGTCCAGACGTATCTTCGCTTCCACTCACTTTTTTAAGTCAGAGCTCAACACCGAAATTGCGAACGTCCAGCGATTGCTCCTACACTAAAGGTGCAAGCCCTGAAAGCTCTTGCTGGTCCTCAGCTCCCACTGGTAACGTCTAAAACCAACCACAAACACTTGGCCTCTGAACTTGGTTAGACACTCAAAGGTCCAGACGTATCATCACTTCCTCTCGCTAATTCTCATCAGAGCTCAACAACGAAATTGCGAACGTCCAGCGATTGCTCCTACACTAAAGGTGCCAGCCCTGAAAGCTCTTGCTGGTCCTCATCTCCCACTGGTAACACCTAAAACGAACCACAAACACTTGGGGTCTGAGCTTGTTTAGGCTACTAAAGCTTCCAACATACACAGCCTCTCCTGCTCAATCTGGCCAGAGCTCAACACCGAAATTGCTAATGTCCAACGATTGCTCCTACACTAAAGGCGCCAGCCCTGAAAGCTCTTGCTCGTCCTCATCTCCCACTGGTAACCCCTAAAACGAACCACAAGCACTTGGCCTCTGAACTTGTTTAGACACTCAAAGGTCCAGACGTATCATCGCTTCCTCTCGCTAATTCTCATCAGAGCTCAACACCGAAATTGCGATCGTCCAGCGATTGCTCCTACACTAAAGGTGCCAGCCCTGAAAGCTCTTGCTCGTCCTCATCTCCCACTGGTAAACTCTAAAACCAACCACAAACACTTGGCCTCTGAACTTGTTTAGACACTCAAAGGTCCATTCGTATCATCTTTTCCTCTCGCTAATTCTCGTCAGAGCTCAACACCGAAATTGCGAATGTCCAGCGATTGCTCCTACACTAAAGGTGCCAGCCCTGAAAGCTCTTGCTGGTCCTCATCTCCCACTGGTAACACCTAAAAAGAACCACAAACACTTGGCCTCTGAACTTGTTTAGACACTTAAAGGTCCAGACGTATCATCTCTTCCTCCCGCTAATTCTCATCAGAGCTCAACAGCGAAATTGCTAACGTCCAGCGATTGCTATTATACTAAAGGTGCCAGCCCTGAAAGCTCTTGCTGGTCCTCATCTCCCACTGGTAACCTCTAAACGAACCACAAACACTTGGCCTCTGAACTTTTTTAGACACTCAAAGGTCCAGACGTATCATCGTTTCCTCTCGCTAATTCTCGTCAGAGCTCAACAGCGAAATTGCGAACGTCCAGCGATTGCTCCTACACTAAAGGTGCCAGCCCTGAAAGCTCTTGCTGGTCCTCATCTCCCACTGGTAACCTCTAAAACGAACCACAAACACTTGGCCTCTGAACTTGTTTAGACACTCAAAGGTCCAGACGTATCATCGCTTCCTTTCTCTAATTCTCATCAGAGCTCAACACCGAAATTGCGAACATCCAGCGATTGCTCCTACACTAAAGGTGCCAGCCCTGAAAGCTCTTGCTGGTCCTCAGCTCCCACTGGTAACCTCTAAAACGAACCACAAACACTTGGGCTCTGAACTTGTTTAGGCTAAAAAAACTTCCAACATACACACCCTCTCCTTCTCACTCTAATCAGAGCTCAAGACAGAAATTGTGAACGTCCAGCGATTGCTCCTACACTAAAGGTGCCAGCCCTGAAAGCTCTTGCTGGTCCTCATCTCCCCCTGGTATCCTCTAAAACGAACCACAAACACTTGGCCTCTGAACTTGTTTAGACACTCAAAGGTCCAGAGGTATCTTCGCTTCCTCTCGCTAATTCACGTCAGAGCTCAACAGCGAAATAGCGAACCTCCAGCGATTCCTCCTACCCTAAAGGTGCCAGCCCTGAAAGCTCTTGCTGGTCCTCATCTCCCACTGGTAACCTCTAAAACGAACCACAAACACTTGGCCTCTGAACTTGTTTAGACACTCAAAGGTCCAGACGTATATTCGCTTCTCTCGCTAATTCACGTCAGAGTTCAACACCAAAATTGCGAACGTCCAGCGATTGCTCCTACACTAAAGGTGCCAGCCCTGAAAGCCCTTGCTGGTTCTCATCTCTCACTGGTAACCTCTAAAACGAACCACAAACACTTGGCCCTCTGAACTTGTTTAGACACTCAAAGGTCCAGACGTATCTTCGCTTCCACTCACTGTTTTAAGTCAGAGCTGAACACCGAAATTGCGAAGGTCCAGCGATTGCTCCTACACTAAAGGTGCCAGCCCTGAAAGCTCTTGCTGGTCCTCAGCTCCCACTGGTAACGTCTAAAACCAACCACAAACACTTGGCCTCTGAACTTGTTTAGACACTCAAAGGTCCAGACGTATCATCGCTTCCTCTCGCTAATTCTCATCAGAGCTCAACAACGAAATTGCGAACGTCCAGCGATTGCTCCTACACTAAAGGTGCCAGCCCTGAAAGCTCTTGCTGGTCCTCATCTCCCACTGGTAACCCCTAAAACGAACCACAAACACTTGGGGTCTGAGCTTGTTTAGGCTACTAAAGCCTCCAACATACACAGCCTCTCCTGCTCAATCTGGCCAGAGCTCAACACCGAAATTGCTAATGTCCAGCGATTGCTCCTACACTAAAGGTGCCAGCCCTGAAAGCTCTTGCTGGTCCTCATCTCCCACTGGTAACCTCTCAAACGAACCACAAACACTTGGCCTCTGAACTTGTTTAGACACTCAAAGGTCCAGACGTATCATCTCTTCCTCCCGCTATTTATCATCAGAGCTCAACAGCGAAATTGCTAACGTCCAGCGATTGCTATTATACTAAAGGTGCCAGCCCTGAAAGCTCTTGCTGGTCCTCATCTCCCACTGGTAACCTCTAAAACGAACCACAAACACTTCGGCTCTGAACTTGTTTAGACACGCAAAGGTCCAGATGTATCATCGCTTCCTCTCGCTCATTCTCATCAGAGCTCAACACCGAAATTGCGAACGTCCAGCGATTGCTCCTACACTAAAGGTGCCAGCCCTGAAAGCTCTTGCTGGTCCTCATCTCCCACTGGTAACCTCTAAAACGAACCACAAACACTTGGCCTCTGAACTTGTTTAGACACTCAAAGGTCCAGACGTATCATCGCTTCCTCTCGCTAATTCACGTCAGAGCTCAACAGAGAAATAGCGAACCTCCAGCGATTGCTCCTACCCTAAAGGTGCCAGCCCTGAAAGCTCTTGCTGGTCCTCATCTCCCACTGGTAACCTCTAAAACGAACCACAAACACTTGGGCTCTGAACTTGTTTAGACACTCAAAGGTCCAGACGTATATTCGCTTCTCTCGCTAATTCACGTCAGAGTTCAACACCAAAATTGCGAACGTCCAGTGATTGCTCCTACACTAAAGGTGCCAGCCCTGAAAGCTCTTGCTGGTTCTCATCTCCCACTGGTAACCTCTAAAACGAACCACAAACACTTGGCCCTCTGAACTTGTTTAGACACTCAAAGGTCCAGGCGTATCTTCGCTTCCACTCACTGTTTTAAGTCAGAGCTCAACACCGAAATTGCGAACGTCCAGCGATTGCTCCTACACTAAAGGTGCCAGCCCTGAAAGCTCTTGCTGGTCCTCAGCTCCCACTGGTAACGTCTAAAACCAACCACAAACACTTGGCCTCTGAACTTGGTTAGACACTCAAAGGTCCAGACGTATCATCACTTCCTCTCGCTAATTCTCATCAGAGCTCAACAACGAAATTGCGAACGTCCAGCGATTGCTCCTACACTAAAGGTGCCAGCCCTGAAAGCTCTTGCTGGTCCTCATCTCCCACTGGTAACACCTAAAACGAACCACAAACACTTGGGGTCTGAGCTTGTTTAGGCTACTAAAGCTTCCAACATACACAGCCTCTCCTGCTCAATCTGGCCAGAGCTCAACACCGAAATTGCTAATGTCCAACGATTGCTCCTACACTAAAGGTGCCACCCCTGAAAGCTCTTCCTCGTCCTCATCTCCCACTGGTAACCCCTAAAACGAACCACAAGCACTTGGCCTCTGAACTTGTTTAGACACTCAAAGGTCCAGACGTATCATCGCTTCCTCTCGCTAATTCTCATCAGAGCTCAACACCGAAATTGCGAACGTCCAGCGATTGCTCCTACACTAAAGGTGCCAGCCCTGAAAGCTCTTGCTCGTCCTCATCTCCCACTGGTAAACTCTAAAACCAACCACAAACACTTGGCCTCTGAACTTGTTTAGACACTCAAAGGTCCATTCGTATCATCTTTTCCTCTCGCTAATTCTCGTCAGAGCTCAACACCGAAATTGCGAACGTCCAGCGATTGCTCCTACACTAAAGGTGCCAGCCCTGAAAGCTCTTGCTGGTCCTCATCCCCCACTGGTAACACCTAAAAAGAACCACAAACACTTGGCCTCTGAACTTGTTTAGACACTTAAAGGTCCAGATGTATCATCGCTTCCTCTAGCTAATTCTCATCAGAGCTCAACACCGAAATTGCGAACGTCCAGCGATTGCTCCTACACTAAAGGTGCCAGCCCTGAAAGCTCTTGCTGGTCCTCATCTCCCACTGGTAACCTCTAAAACGAACCACAAACACTTGGCCTCTGAACTTCTTTATACACTCAAAGGTCCAGACGTATCAGCGCTTCCTTTCGCTAATTCTCGTCAGAGCTCAACACCGAAATTGCGAACGTCCAGCGATTGCTCCTACACTAAAGGTGCCAGCCCTGAAAGCTCTTGCTGGTCCTCATCTCCCACTGGTAACCTCTCAAACGAACCACAAACACTTGGGCTCTGAACTTGTTTAGGCTACTAAAACTTCCAATGTACACAGCCTCTCCTGCTCAATCTGGCCAGAGCTCAACACCGAAACTGCGAACGTCCAGCGATTGCTCCTACACTAAAGGTGCCAGCCCTGAAAGCTCTTGCTGGTCCTCATCTCCCCCTGGTAACCTCTGAAACGAACCACAAACACTTGGGTTCTGAACTTGTTTAGACACTCAAAGGTCCAGATGTATCATCGCTTCCTCTCGCTATTTCTCATCAGAGCTCAACAACGAAATTGCGAACGTCCAGCGATTGCTCCTACACTAAAGGTGCCAGCCCTGAAAGCTCTTGCTGGTCCTCATCTCCCACTGGTAACCTCTAAAACGAACCACAAACACTTGGGCTCTGAACTTGTTTAGACACTCAAAGGTCCAGACGTATCATCTCTTCCTCTCGCTAATTCTCATCAGAGCTCAACAGCGAAATTGCGAACGTCCAGCGATTGCTCCTATACTAAAGGTGCCAGCCCTGAAAGCTCTTGCTGGTCCTCATCTCCCACTGGTAACCTCTAAAACGAACCACAAACACTTGGCCTCTGAACTTTTTTAGACACTCAAAGGTCCAGACGTATCATCGTTTCCTCTCGCTAATTCTCATCAGAGCTCAACAGCGAAATTGCGAACGTCCAGCCATTGCTCCTACACTAAAGGTGCCAGCCCTGAAAGCTCTTGCTGGTCCTCATCTCCCACTGGTAACCTCTAAAACGAACCACAAACACTTGGCCTCTGAACTTGTTTAGACACTCAAAGGTCCAGACGTATCATCGCTTCCTTTCGCTAATTCTCATCAGAGCTCAACACCGAAATTGCGAACATCCAGCGATTGCTCCTACACTAAAGGTGCCAGCCCTGAAAGCTCTTGCTGGTCCTCAGCTCCCACTGGTAACCTCTAAAACGAACCACAAACACTTGGCCCTCTGAACTTGTTTAGACACTCAAAGGTCCAGACGTATCTTCGCTTCCACTCACTGTTTTAAGTCAGAGCTGAACACCGAAATTGCGAACGTCCAGCGATTGCTCCTACACTAAAGGTGCCAGCCCTGAAAGCTCTTGCTGGTCCTCATCTCCCACTGGTAACCCCTAAAACGAACCACAAACACTTGGGGTCTGAGCTTGTTTAGGCTACTAAAGCTTCCAACATACACAGCCTCTCCTGCTCAATCTGGCCAGAGCTCAACACCGAAATTGCTAATGTCCAGCGATTGCTCCTACACTAAAGGTGCCAGCCCTGAAAGCTCTTGCTGATCCTCATCTCCCACTGGTAACCTCTAAAACGAACCACAAGCACTTGGCCTCTGAACTTGTTTAGACACTCAAAGGTCCAGACGTATCATCGCTTCCTCTCGCTAATTCTCATCAGAGCTCAACACCGAAATTGCGAACGTCCAGCGATTGCTCCTACACTAAAGGTGCCAGCCCCGAAAGCTCTTGCTCGTCCTCATCTCCCACTGGTAAACTCTAAAACCAACCACAAACACTTGGCCTCTGAACTTGTTTAGACACTCAAAGGTCCAGACGTATCATCTTTTCCTCTCGCTAATTCTCGTCAGAGCTCAACACCGAAATTGCGAATGTCCAGCGATTGCTCCTACACTAAAGGTGCCAGCCCTGAAAGCTCTTGCTGGTCCTCATCCCCCACTGGTAACACCTAAAAAGAACCACAAACACTTGGCCTCTGAACTTGTTTAGACACTTAAAGGTCCAGATGTATCATCGCTTCCTCTAGCTAATTCTCATCAGAGCTCAACACCGAAATTGCGAACGTCCAGCGATTGCTCCTACACTAAAGGTGCCAGCCCTGAAAGCTCTTGCTGGTCCTCATCTCCCACTGGTAACCTCTAAAACGAACCACAAACACTTGGCCTCTGAACTTCTTTAGACACTCAAAGGTCCAGACGTATCATCGCTTCCTTTCGCTAATTCTCGTCAGAGCTCAACACCGAAATTGCGAACGTCCAGCGATTGCTCCTACACTAAAGGTGCCAGCCCTGAAAGCTCTTGCTGGTCCTCATCTCCCACTGGTAACCTCTAAAACGAACCACAAACACTTGGGCTCTGAACTTGTTTAGACACTCAAAGGTCCAGACGTATCATCGCTTCCTTTCGCTAATTCTCATCAGAGCTCAACACCGAAATTGCGAACATCCAGCGATTGCTCCTACACTAAAGGTGCCAGCCCTGAAAGCTCTTGCTGGTCCTCAGCTCCTACTGGTAACCTCTAAAACGAACCACAAACACTTGGGCTCTTGAACTTGTTTAGGCTAAAAAAACTTCCAACATACACACCCTCTCCTACTCACTCTAATCAGAGCTCAAGACAGAAATTGTGAACGTCCAGCGATTGCTCCTACACTAAAGGTGCCAGCCCTGAAAGCTCTTGCTGGTCCTCATCTCCCACTGGTAACCTCTAAAACGAACTACAAACACTTGGCCTCTGAACTTGTTTAGACACTCAAAGGTCCAGAGGTATCTTCGCTTCCTCTCGCTAATTCACGTCAGAGCTCAACAGCGAAATAGCGAACCTCCAGCGATTCCTCCTACCCTAAAGGTGCCAGCCCTGAAAGCTCCTGCTGGTCCTCATCTCCCACTGGTAACCTCTAAAACGAACCACAAACACTTGGGCTCTGAACTTGTTTAGACACTCAAAGGTCCAGACGTATATTCGCTTCTCTCGCTAATTCACGTCAGAGTTCAACACCAAAATTGCGAACGTCCAGCGATTGCTCCTACACTAAAGGTGCCAGCCCTGAAAGCTCTTGCTGGTTCTCATCTCCCACTGGTAACCTCTAAAACGAACCACAAACACTTGGCCCTCTGAACTTGTTTAGACACTCAAAGGTCCAGACGTATCTTCGCTTCCACTCACTGTTTTAAGTCAGAGCTGAACACCGAAATTGCGAACGTCCAGCGATTGCTCCTACACTAAAGGTGCCAGCCCTGAAAGCTCTTGCTGGTCCTCAGCTCCCACTGGTAACGTCTAAAACCAACCACAAACACTTGGCCTCTGAACTTGGTTAGACACTCAAAGGTCCAGACGTATCATCGCTTCCTCTCGCTAATTCTCATCAGAGCTCAACAACGAAATTGCGAACGTCCAGCGATTGCTCCTACACTAAAGGTGCCAGCCCTGAAAGCTCTTGCTGGTCCTCATCTCCCACTGGTAACCCCTAAAACGAACCACAAACACTTGGGGTCTGAGCTTGTTTAGGCTACTAAAGCTTCCAACATACACAGCCTCTCCTGCTCAATCTGGCCAGAGCTCAACACCGAAATTGCTAATGTCCAACGATTGCTCCTACACTAAAGGTGCCAGCCCTGAAAGCTCTTGCTCGTCCTCATCTCCCACTGGTAACCCCTAAAACGAACCACAAGCACTTGGCCTCTGAACTTGTTTAGACACTCAAAGGTCCAGACGTATCATCGCTTCCTCTCGCTAATTCTCATCAGAGCTCAACACCGAAATTGCGAACGTCCAGCGATTGCTCCTACACTAAAGGTGCCAGCCCTTAAAGCTCTTGCTGGTCCTCATCTCCCACTGGTAAACTCTAAAACCAACCACAAACACTTGGCCTCTGAACTTGTTTAGACACTCAAAGGTCCATTCGTATCATCTTTTCCTCTCGCTAATTCTCGTCAGAGCTCAACACCGAAATTGCGAATGTCCAGCGATTGCTCCTACACTAAAGGTGCCAGCCCTGAAAGCTCTTGCTGGTCCTCATCCCCCACTGGTAACACCTAAAAAGAACCACAAACACTTGGCCTCTGAACTTGTTTAGACACTTAAAGGTCCAGATGTATCATCGCTTCCTCTAGCTAATTCTCATCAGAGCTCAACACCGAAATTGCGAACGTCCAGCGATTGCTCCTACACTAAAGGTGCCAGCCCTGAAAGCTCTTGCTGGTCCTCATCTCCCACTGGTAACCTCTAAAACGAACCACAAACACTTGGCCTCTGAACTTCTTTAGACACTCAAAGGTCCAGACGTATCATCGCTTCCTTTCGCTATTTCTCGTCAGAGCTCAACACTGAAATTGCGAACGTCCAGCGATTGCTCCTACACTAAAGGTGCCAGCCCTGAAAGCTCTTGCTGGTCCTCATCTCCCACTGGTAACCTCTCAAACGAACCACAAACACTTGGGCTCTGAACTTGTTTAGCCTACTAAAACTTCCAATGTACACAGCCTCTCCTGCTCAATCTGGTCAGAGCTCAACACCGAAACTGCGAACGTCCAGCGATTGCTCCTACACTAAAGGTGCCAGCCCTGAAAGCTCTTGCTGGTCCTCATCTCCCCCTGGTAACCTCTGAAACGAACCACAAACACTTGGGTTCTGAACTTGTTTAGACACTCAAAGGTCCAGATGTATCATCGCTTCCTCTCGCTATTTCTCATCAGAGCTCAACAACGAAATTGCGAACGTCCAGCGATTGCTCCTACACTAAAGGTGCCAGCCCTGAAAGCTCTTGCTGGTCCTCATCTCCCACTGGTAACCTCTCAAACGAACCACAAACACTTGGCCTCTGAACTTCTTTAGACACTCAAAGGTCCAGACGTATCATCGCTTCCTCTCGCTAATTCTCATCAGAGCTCAACACCGAAATTGCGAACATCCAGCGATTGCTCCTACACTAAAGGTGCCAGCCCTGAAAGCTCTTGCTGGTCCTCAGCTCCTACTGGTAACCTCTAAAACGAACCACAAACACTTGGGCTCTGAACTTGTTTAGGCTAAAAAAACTTCCAAAATACACACCCTCTCCTACTCACTCTAATCAGAGCTCAAGACAGAAATTGTGAACGTCCAGCGATTGCTCCTACACTAAAGGTGCCAGCCCTGAAAGCTCTTGCTGGTCCTCATCTCCCACTGGTAACCTCTAAGACGAACCACAAACACTTGGCCTCTGAACTTGTTTAGACACTCAAAGGTCCAGAGGTATCTTCGCTTCCTCTCGCTAATTCACGTCAGAGCTCAACAGCGAAATAGCGAACCTCCAGCGATTGCTCCTACACTAAAGGTGCCAGCCCTGAAAGCTCCTGCTGGTCCTCATCTCCCACTGGTAACCTCTAAAACGAACCACAAACACTTGGGCTCTGAACTTGTTTAGACACTCAAAGGTCCAGACGTATATTCGCTTCTCTCGCTAATTCACGTCAGAGTTCAACACCAAAATTGCGAACGTCCAGCGATTGCTCCTACACTAAAGGTGCCAGCCCTGAAAGCTCTTGCTGGTTCTCATCTCCCACTGGTAACCTCTAAAACGAACCCAAACACTTGGCCCTCTGAACTTGTTTAGACACTCAAAGGTCCAGACGTATCTTCGCTTCCACTCACTGTTTTAAGTCAGAGCTGAACACCGAAATTGCGAACGTCCAGCGATTGCTCCTACACTAAAGGTGCCAGCCCTGAAAGCTCTTGCTGGTCCTCAGCTCCCACTGGTAACGTCTAAAACCAACCACAAACACTTGGCCTCTGAACTTGTTTAGACACTCAAAGGTCCAGACGTATCATCGCTTCCTCTCGCTAATTCTCATCAGAGCTCAACAACGAAAATGCGAACGTCCAGCGATTGCTCCTACACTAAAGGTGCCAGCCCTGAAAGCTCTTGCTGGTCCTCATCTCCCACTGGTAACCCCTAAAACGAACCACAAACACTTGGGGTCTGAGCTTGTTTAGGCTACTAAAGCTTCCAACATACACAGCCTCTCCTGCTCAATCTGGCCAGAGCTCAACACCGAAATTGCTAATGTCCAACGATTGCTCCTACACTAAAGGTGCCAGCCCTGAAAGCTCTTGCTCGTCCTCATCTCCCACTGGTAACCCCTAAAATGAACCACAAGCACTTGTCCTCTGAACTTGTTTAGACACTCAAAGGTCCAGACGTATATTCGCTTCCTCTCGCTAATTCTCATCAGAGCTCAACACCGAAATTGCGAACGTCCAGCGATTGCTCCTACACTAAAGGTGCCAGCCCTGAAAGCTCTTGCTCGTCCTCATCTCCCACTGGTAAACTCTAAAACCAACCACAAACACTTGGCCTCTGAACTTGTTTAGACACTCAAAGGTCCATTCGTATCATCTTTTCCTCTCGCTAATTCTCGTCAGAGCTCAACACCGAAATTGCGAATGTCCAGCGATTGCTCCTACACTAAAGGTGCCAGCCCTGAAAGCTCTTGCTGCTCCTCATCTCCCACTGGTAACCTCTAAAACGAACCACAAACACTTGGCCTCTGAACTTGTTTAGACACTCAAAGGTCCAGACGTATCATCGCTTCCTTTCGCTAATTCTCGTCAGAGCTCAACACCGAAATTGCGAACGTCCAGCGATTGCTCCTACACTAAAGGTGCCAGCCCTGAAAGCTCTTGCTGGTCCTCATCTCCCACTGGTAACCTCTCAAACGAACCACAAACACTTGGGCTCTGAACTTGTTTAGGCTACTAAAACTTCCAATGTACACAGCCTCTCCTGCTCAATCTGGCCAGAGCTCAACACCGAAACTGCGAACGTCCAGCGATTGCTCCTACACTAAAGGTGCCAGCCCTGAAAGCTCTTGCTGGTCCTCATCTCCCCCTGGTAACCTCTGAAACGAACCACAAACACTTGGGTTCTGAACTTGTTTAGACACTCAAAGGTCCAGATGTATCATCGCTTCCTCTCGCTATTTCTCATCAGAGCTCAACAACGAAATTGCGAACGTCCAGCGATTGCTCCTACACTAAAGGTGCCAGCCCTGAAAGCTCTTGCTGGTCCTCATCTCCCACTGGTAACCTCTCAAACGAACCACAAACACTTGGGCTCTGAACTTGTTTAGACACTCAAAGGTCCAGACGTATCATCTCTTCCTCTCGCTAATTCTCATCAGAGCTCAACAGCGAAATTGCGAACGTCCAGCCATTGCTCCTACACTAAAGGTGCCAGCCCTGAAAGCTCTTGCTGGTCCTCAGCTCCCACTGGTAACCTCTAAAACGAACCACAAACACTTGGGCTCTGAACTTGTTTAGGCTAAAAAAACTTCCAACATACACACCCTCTCCTACTCACTCTAATCAGAGCTCAAGACAGAAATTGTGAACGTCCAGCGATTGCTCCTACACTAAAGGTGCCAGCCCTGAAAGCTCTTGCTGGTCCTCATCTCCCACTGGTAACCTCTAAAACGAACTACAAACACTTGGCCTCTGAACTTGTTTAGACACTCAAAGGTCCAGAGGTATCTTCGCTTCCTCTCGCTAATTCACGTCAGAGCTCAACAGCGAAATAGCGAACCTCCAGCGATTCCTCCTACCCTAAAGGTGCCAGCCCTGAAAGCTCTTGCTGGTCCTCATCTCCCACTGGTAACCTCTCAAACGAACCACAAACACTTGGGCTCTGAACTTGTTTAGACACTCAAAGGTCCAGACGTATATTCGCTTCTCTCGCTAATTCAAGTCAGAGTTCAACACCAAAATTGCGAACGTCCAGCGATTGCTCCTACACTAAAGGTGCCAGCCCTGAAAGCTCTTGCTGGTTCTCATCTCCCACTGGTAACCTCTCAAACGAACCACAAACACTTGGCCCTCTGAACTTGTTTAGACACTCAAAGGTCCAGACGTATCTTCGCTTCCACTCACTGTTTTAAGTCAGAGCTCAACACCGAAATTGCGAACGTCCAGCGATTGCTCCTACACTAAAGGTGCCAGCCCTGAAAGCTCTTGCTGGTCCTCAGCTCCCACTGGTAACGTCTAAAACCAACCACAAACACTTGGCCTCTGAACTTGTTTAGACACTCAAAGGTCCAGACGTATCATCGCTTCCTCTCGCTAATTCTCATCAGAGCTCAACAACGAAATTGCGAACGTCCAGCGATTGCTCCTACACTAAAGGTGCCAGCCCTGAAAGCTCTTGCTGGTCCTCATCTCCCACTGGTAACACCTAAAAAGAACCACAAACACTTGGCCTCTGAACTTGTTTAGACACTTAAAGGTCCAGATGTATCATCGCTTCCTCTAGCTAATTCTCATCAGAGCTCAACACCGAAATTGCGAACGTCCAGCGATTGCTCCTACACTAAAGGTGCCAGCCCTGAAAGCTCTTGCTGGTCCTCATCTCCCACTGGTAACCTCTAAAACGAACCACAAACACTTGGCCTCTGAACTTCTTTAGACACTCAAAGGTCCAGACGTATCATCGCTTCCTTTCGCTAATTCTCGTCAGAGCTCAACACCGAAATTGCGAACGTCCAGCGATTGCTCCTACACTAAAGGTGCCAGCCCTGAAAGCTCTTGCTGGTCCTCATCTCCCACTGGTAACCTCTCAAACGAACCACAAACACTTGGGCTCTGAACTTGTTTAGGCTACTAAAACTTCCAATGTACACAGCCTCTCCTGCTCAATCTGGCCAGAGCTCAACACCGAAACTGCGAACGTCCAGCGATTGCTCCTACACTAAAGGTGCCAGCCCTGAAAGCTCTTGCTGGTCCTCATCTCCCCCTGGTAACCTCTGAAACGAACCACAAACACTTGGGTTCTGAACTTGTTTAGGACACTCAAAGGTCCAGATGTATCATCGCTTCCTCTCGCTATTTCTCATCAGAGCTCAACAACGAAATTGCGAACGTCCAGCGATTGCTCCTACACTAAAGGTGCCAGCCCTGAAAGCTCTTGCTGGTCCTCATCTCCCACTGGTAACCTCTCAAACGAACCACAAACACTTGGGCTCTGAACTTGTTTAGACACTCAAAGGTCCAGACGTATCATCTCTTCCTCTAGCTAATTCTCATCAGAGCTCAACAGCGAAATTGCGAACGTCCAGCGATTGCTCCTATACTAAAGGTGCCAGCCCTGAAAGCTCTTGCTGGTCCTCATCTCCCACTGGTAACCTCTAAAACGAACCACAAACACTTGGCCTCTGAACTTTTTTAGACACTCAAAGGTCCAGACGTATCATCGTTTCCTCTCGCTAATTCTCATCAGAGCTCAACAGCGAAATTGCGAACGTCCAGCCATTGCTCCTACACTAAAGGTGCCAGCCCTGAAAGCTCTTGCTGGTCCTCATCTCCCACTGGTAACCTCTAAAACGAACCACAAACACTTGGCCTCTGAACTTGTTTAGACACTCAAAGGTCCAGACGTATCATCGCTTCCTTTCGCTAATTCTCATCAGAGCTCAACACCGAAATTGCGAACATCCAGCGATTGCTCCTACACTAAAGGTGCCAGCCCTGAAAGCTCTTGCTGGTCCTCAGCTCCCCCTGGTAACCTCTAAAACGAACCACAAACACTTGGGCTCTGAACTTGTTTAGGCTAAAAAAACTTCCAACATACACACCCTCTCCTACTCACTCTAATCAGAGCTCAAGACAGAAATTGGTGAACGTCCAGCGATTGCTCCTACACTAAAGGTGCCAGCCCTGAAAGCTCTTGCTGGTCCTCATCTCCCACTGGTAACCTCTAAAACGAACTACAAACACTTGGCCTCTGAACTTGTTTAGACACTCAAAGGTCCAGAGGTATCTTCGCTTCCTCTCGCTAATTCACGTCAGAGCTCAACAGCGAAATAGCGAACCTCCAGCGATTCCTCCTACCCTAAAGGTGCCAGCCCTGAAAGCTCTTGCTGGTCCTCATCTCCCACTGGTAACCTCTAAAACGAACCACAAACACTTGGGCTCTGAACTTGTTTAGACACTCAAAGGTCCAGACGTATATTCGCTTCTCTCGCTAATTCACGTCAGAGTTCAACACCAAAATTGCGAACGTCCAGCGATTGCTCCTACACTAAAGGTGCCAGCCCTGAAAGCTCTTGCTGGTTCTCATCTCCCACTGGTAACCTCTCAAACGAACCACAAACACTTGGCCCTCTGAACTTGTTTAGACACTCAAAGGTCCAGACGTATCTTCGCTTCCACTCACTGTTTTAAGTCAGAGCTCAACACCGAAATTGCGAACGTCCAGCGATTGCTCCTACACTAAAGGTGCCAGCCCTGAAAGCTCTTGCTGGTCCTCAGCTCCCACTGGTAACGTCTAAAACCAACCACAAACACTTGGCCTCTGAACTTGGTTAGACACTCAAAGGTCCAGACGTATCATCGCTTCCTCTCGCTAATTCTCATCAGAGCTCAACAACGAAATTGCGAACGTCCAGCGATTGCTCCTACACTAAAGGTGCCAGCCCTGAAAGCTCTTGCTGGTCCTCATCTCCCACTGGTAACCCCTAAAACGAACCACAAACACTTGGGGTCTGAGCTTGTTTAGGCTACTAAAGCTTCCAACATACACAGCCTCTCCTGCTCAATCTGGCCAGAGCTCAACACCGAAATTGCTAATGTCCAGCGATTGCTCCTACACTAAAGGTGCCAGCCCTGAAAGCTCTTGCTGGTCCTCATCCCCCACTGGTAACACCTAAAAAGAACCACAAACACTTGGCCTCTGAACTTGTTTAGACACTTAAAGGTCCAGATGTATCATCGCTTCCTCTAGCTAATTCTCATCAGAGCTCAACAGCGAAATTGCGAACGTCCACCGATTGCTCCTACACTAAAGGTGCCAGCCCTGAAAGCTCTTGCTGGTCCTCATCTCCCACTGGTAACCTCTAAAACGAACCACAAACACTTGGCCTCTGAACTTCTTTAGACACTCAAAGGTCCAGACGTATCATCGCTTCCTTTCGCCAATTCTCGTCAGAGCTCAACACCGAAATTGCGAACGTCCAGCGATTGCTCCTACACTAAAGGTGCCAGCCCTGAAAGCTCTTGCTGGTCCTCATCTCCCACTGGTAACCTCTAAAACGAACCACAAACACTTGGGCTCTGAACTTGTTTAGGCTACTAAAACTTCCAACGTACACAGCCTCTCCTGCTCAATCTGGCCAGAGCTCAACACCGAAACTGCGAACGTCCAGCGATTGCTCCTACACTAAAGGTGCCAGCCCTGAAAGCTCTTGCTGGTCCTCATCTCCCCCTGGTAACCTCTGAAACGAACCACAAACACTTGGGTTCTGAACTTGTTTAGACACTCAAAGGTCCAGATGTATCATCGCTTCCTCTCGCTATTTCTCATCAGAGCTCAACAACGAAATTGCGAACGTCCAGCGATTGCTCCTACACTAAAGGTGCCAGCCCTGAAAGCTCTTGCTGGTCCTCATCTCCCACTGGTAACCTCTAAAACGAACCACAAACACTTGGGCTCTGAAGTTGTTTAGACACTCAAAGGTCCAGACGTATCATCTCTTCCTCTCGCTAATTCTCATCAGAGCTCAACAGCGAAATTGCGAACGTCCAGCGATTGCTCCTATACTAAAGGTGCCAGCCCTGAAAGCTCTTGCTGGTCCTCATCTCCCACTGGTAACCTCTAAAACGAACCACAAACACTTGGCCTCTGAACTTGTTTAGACACTCAAAGGTCCAGACGTATCATCGTTTCCTCTCGCTAATTCTCATCAGAGCTCAACAGCGAAATTGCGAACGTCCAGCGATTGCTCCTACACTAAAGGTGCCAGCCCTGAAAGCTCTTGCTGGTCCTCAGCTCCCACTGGTAACCTCTAAAACGAACCACAAACACTTGGCCCTCTAAACTTGTTTAGACACTCAAAGGTCCAGACGTATCTTCGCTTCCACTCAGTGTTTTAAGTCAGAGCTGAACACCGAAATTGCGAACGTCCAGCGATTGCTCCTACACTAAAGGTGCCAGCCCTGAAAGCTCTTGCTGGTCCTCATCTCCCACTGGTAACCTCTAAAACCAACCACAAACACTTGGCCTCTGAACTTGTTTAGACACTCAAAGGTCCAGACGTATCATCGCTTCCTCTCGCTAATTCTCATCAGAGCTTAACAACGAAATTGCGAACGTCCCGCGATTGCTCCTACACTAAAGGTGCCAGCCCTGAAAGCTCTTGCTGGTCCTCATCTCCCACTGGTAACCCCTAAAACGAACCACAAACACTTGGGGTCTGAGCTTGTTTAGGCTACTAAAGCTTCCAACATACACAGCCTCTCCTGCTCAATCTGGCCAGAGCTCAACACCGAAATTGCTAATGTCCAGCGATTGCTCCTACACTAAAGGTGCCAGCCCTGAAAGCTCTTGCTGGTCCTCATCTCCCACTGGTAACCTCTAAAACGAACCACAAACACTTCGGCTCTGAACTTGTTTAGACACTCAAAGGTCCAGACGTATCATCGCTTCCTCTCGCTAATTCACGTCAGAGCTCAACAGAGAAATAGCGAAACTCCAGTGATTCCTCCTACCCTAAAGGTGCCAGCCCTGAAAGCTCTTGCTGGTCCTCATCTCCCACTGGTAACCTCTAAAACGAACCACAAACACTTGGCCTCTGAACTTGTTTAGACACTCAAAGGTCCAGACGTATATTCGCTTCTCTCGCTAATTCACGTCAGAGTTCAACACCAAAATTGCGAACGTCCAGCGATTGCTCCTACACTAAAGGTGCCAGCCCTGAAAGCTCTTGCTGGTTCTCATCTCCCACTGGTAACCTCTAAAACGAACCACAAACACTTGGCCCTCTGAACTTGTTTAGACACTCAAAGGTCCAGACGTATCTTCGCTTCCACTCACTGTTTTAAGTCAGAGCTGAACACCGAAATTGCGAACGTCCAGCGATTGCTCCTACACTAAAGGTGCCAGCCCTGAAAGCTCTTGCTGGTCCTCAGCTCCCACTGGTAACGTCTAAAAACATCCACAAACACTTGGCCTCTGAACTTGTTTAGACACTCAAAGGTCCAGACGTATCATCGCTTCCTCTCGCTAATTCTCATCAGAGCTCAACAACGAAATTGCGAACGTCCAGCGATTGCTCCTACACTAAAGGTGCCAGCCCTGAAAGCTCTTGCTGGTCCTCATCTCCCACTAGTAACCCCTAAAACAAACCACAAACACTTGGGGTCTGAGCTTGTTTAGGCTACTAAAGCTTCCAACATACACAGCCTCTCCTGCTCAATCTGGCCAGAGCTCAAAACCGAAATTGCTAATGTCCAGCGATTGCTCCTACACTAAAGGTGCCAGCCCTGAAAGCTCTTGCTCGTTCTCATCTCCCACTGGTAACCCCTAAAACGAACCACAAGCACTTGGCCTCTGAACTTGTTTAGACACTCAAAGGTCCAGACGTATCATCGCTTCCTCTCGCTAATTCTCATCAGAGCTCAACACCGAAATTGCGAACGTCCAGCGATTGCTCCTACACTAAAGGTGCCAGCCCTGAAAGCTCTTGCTGGTCCTCATCTCCCACTGGTAACCTCTAAAACGAACCACAAACACTTGGCCTCTGAACTTGTTTAGACACTCAAAGGTCCAGATGTATCATCGCTTCCTCTCGCTATTTCTCATCAGAGCTCAACAACGAAATTGCGAACGTCCAGCGATTGCTCCTACACTAAAGGTGCCAGCCTTGAAAGCTCTTGCTGGTCCTCATCTCCCACTGGTAACCTCTAAAACGAACCACAAACACTTCGGCTCTGAACTTGTTTAGACACCCAAAGGTCCAGACGTATCATCGCTTCCTCTCGCTAATTCTCATCAGAGCTCAACAGCGAAATTGCGAACGTCCAGCGATTGCTCCTACACTAAAGGTGCCAGCCCTGAAAGCTCTTGCTGGTCCTCATCTCCCACTGGTAACCTCTAAAACGAACCACAAACACTTGGGCTCTGAACTTGTTTAGACACTCAAAGGTCCAGACGTATCATCTCTTCCTCTCGCTAATTCTCATCAGAGCTCAACAGCGAAATTGCTAACGTCCAGCGATTGCTCCTATACTAAAGGTGCCAGCCCTGAAAGCTCTTGCTGGTCCTCATCTCCCACTGGTAACCTCTAAAACGAACCACAAACACTTGGCCTCTGAACTTGTTTAGACACTCAAGGGTCCAGACGTATCATCGCTTCGTCTCGCTAATTCTCATCAGAGCTCAACAGCGAAATTGCGAACGTCCACTGATTGCTCCTACACTAAAGGTGCCAGCCCTGAAAGCTCTTGCTGGTCCTCATCTCCCACTGGTAACCTCTAAAACGAACCACAAACACTTGGCCTCTGAACTTGTTTAGACACTCAAAGGTCCAGACGTATCATCGCTTCCTTTCGCTAATTCTCATCAGAGCTCAACACCGAAATTGCGAACATCCAGCGATTGCTCCTACACTAAAGCTGCCAGCCCTGAAAGCTCTTGCTGGTCCTCAGCTCCCACTGGTAACCTCTAAAACGAACCACAAACACTTGGGCTCTGAACTTGTTTAGGCTAAAAAAACTTCCAACATACACACCCTCTCCTACTCACTCTAATCAGAGCTCAAGACAGAAATTGTGAACGTCCAGCGATTGCTCCTACACTAAAGGTGCCAGCCCTGAAAGCTCTTGCTGGTCCTCATCTCCCACTGGTAACCTCTAAAACGAACCACAAACACTTGGCCTCTGAACTTGTTTAGACACTCAAAGGTCCAGACGTATCTTCGCTTCCTCTCGCTAATTCACGTCAGAGCTCAACAGCGAAATAGCGAACCTCCAGCGATTCCTCCTACCCTAAAGGTGCCAGCCCTGAAAGCTCTTGCTGGTCCTCATCTCCCACTGGTAACCTCTAAAACGAACCACAAACACTTGGCCTCTGAACTTGTTTAGACACTCAAAGGTCCAGACGTATATTCGCTTCTCTTGCTAATTCACGTCAGAGTTCAACACCAAAATTGCGAACGTCCAGCGATTGCTCCTACACTAAAGGTGCCAGCCCTGAAAGCTCTTGCTGGTTCTCATCTCCCACTGGTAACCTCTAAAACGAACGACAAACACTTGGCCCTCTGAACTTGTTTAGACACTCAAAGGTCCAGACATATCTTCTCTTCCACTCACTGTTTTAAGTCTGAGCTGAACACCGAAATTGCGAACGTCCAGCGATTGCTCCTACACTAAAGGTGCCAGCCCTGAAAGCTCTTGCTGGTCCTCAGCTCCCACTTGTAACGTCTAAAACCAACCACAAATACTTGGCCTCTGAACTTGGTTAGACACTCAAAGGTCCAGACGTATCATCGCTTCCTCTCGCTAATTCTCATCAGAGCTCAACAACGAAATTGCGAACGTCCAGCGATTGCTCGTACACTAAAGGTGCCAGCCCTGAAAGCTCTTGCTGGTCCTCATCTCCCACTGGTAACCCCTAAAACGAACCACAAACACTTGGGGTCTGAGCTTGTTTAGGCTACTAAAGCTTCCAACATACACAGCCTCTCCTGCTCAATCTGGCCAGAGCTCAACACCGAAATTGCTAATGTCCAGCGATTGCTCCTACACTAAAGGTGCCAGCCCTGAAAGCTCTTGCTGGTCCTCATCTCCCACTGGTAACCTCTAAAACGAACCACAAACACTTCGGCTCTGAACTTGTTTAGACACTCAAAGGTCCAGACGTATCATCGCTTCCTCTCGCTAATTCACGTCAGAGCTCAACAGAGAAATAGCGAAACTCCAGTGATTCCTCCTACCCTAAAGGTGCCAGCCCTGAAAGCTCTTGCTGGTCCTCATCTCCCACTGGTAACCTCTAAAACGAACCACAAACACTTGGCCTCTGAACTTGTTTAGACACTCAAAGGTCCAGACGTATATTCGCTTCTCTCGCTAATTCACGTCAGAGTTCAACACCAAAATTGCGAACGTCCAGCGATTGCTCCTACACTAAAGGTGCCAGCCCTGAAAGCTCTTGCTGGTTCTCATCTCCCACTGGTAACCTCTAAAACGAACCACAAACACTTGGCCCTCTGAACTTGTTTAGACACTCAAAGGTCCAGACGTATCTTCGCTTCCACTCACTGTTTTAAGTCAGAGCTGAACACCGAAATTGCGAAGGTCCAGCGATTGCTCCTACACTAAAGGTGCCAGCCCTGAAAGCTCTTGCTGGTCCTCAGCTCCCACTGGTAACGTCTAAAACCAACCACAAACACTTGGCCTCTGAACTTGTTTAGACACTCAAAGGTCCAGACGTATCATCGCTTCCTCTCGCTAATTCTCATCAGAGCTCAACAACGAAAATGCGAACGTCCAGCGATTGCTCCTACACTAAAGGTGCCAGCCCTGAAAGCTCTTGCTGGTCCTCATCTCCCACTGGTAACCCCTAAAACGAACCACAAACACTTGGGGTCTGAGCTTGTTTAGGCTACTAAAGCTTCCAACATACACAGCCTCTCCTGCTCAATCTGGCCAGAGCTCAACACCGAAATTGCTAATGTCCAACGATTGCTCCTACACTAAAGGTGCCAGCCCTGAAAGCTCTTGCTCGTCCTCATCTCCCACTGGTAACCCCTAAAATGAACCACAAGCACTTGGCCTCTGAACTTGTTTAGACACTCAAAGGTCCAGACGTATCATCGCTTCCTCTCGCTAATTCTCATCAGAGCTCAACACCGAAATTGCGAACGTCCAGCGATTGCTCCTACACTAAAGGTGCCAGCCCTGAAAGCTCTTGCTCGTCCTCATCTCCCACTGGTAAACTCTAAAACCAACCACAAACACTTGGCCTCTGAACTTGTTTAGACACTCAAAGGTCCAGACGTATCATCTTTTCCTCTCGCTAATTCTCGTCAGAGCTCAACACCGAAATTGCGAATGTCCAGCGATTGCTCCTACACTAAAGGTGCCAGCCCTGAAAGCTCTTGCTGCTCCTCATCTCCCACTGGTAACCTCTAAAACGAACCACAAACACTTGGCCTCTGAACTTGTTTAGACACTCAAAGGTCCAGACGTATCATCGCTTCCTTTCGCTAATTCTCGTCAGAGCTCAACACCGAAATTGCGAACGTCCAGCGATTGCTCCTACACTAAAGGTGCCAGCCCTGAAAGCTCTTGCTGGTCCTCATCTCCCACTGGTAACCTCTCAAACGAACCACAAACACTTGGGCTCTGAACTTGTTTAGGCTACTAAAACTTCCAATGTACACAGCCTCTCCTGCTCAATCTGGCCAGAGCTCAACACCGAAACTGCGAACGTCCAGCGATTGCTCCTACACTAAAGGTGCCAGCCCTGAAAGCTCTTGCTGGTCCTCATCTCCCCCTGGTAACCTCTGAAACGAACCACAAACACTTGGGTTCTGAACTTGTTTAGACACTCAAAGGTCCAGATGTATCATCGCTTCCTCTCGCTATTTCTCATCAGAGCTCAACAACGAAATTGCGAACGTCCAGCGATTGCTCCTACACTAAAGGTGCCAGCCCTGAAGCTCTTGCTGGTCCTCATCTCCCACTGGTAACCTCTCAAACGAACCACAAACACTTGGGCTCTGAACTTGTTTAGACACTCAAAGGTCCAGACGTATCATCTCTTCCTCTCGCTAATTCTCATCAGAGCTCAACAGCGAAATTGCGAACGTCCAGCCATTGCTCCTACACTAAAGGTGCCAGCCCTGAAAGCTCTTGCTGGTCCTCAGCTCCCACTGGTAACCTCTAAAACGAACCACAAACACTTGGGCTCTGAACTTGTTTAGGCTAAAAAAACTTCCAACATACACACCCTCTCCTACTCACTCTAATCAGAGCTCAAGACAGAAATTGTGAACGTCCAGCGATTGCTCCTACACTAAAGGTGCCAGCCCTGAAAGCTCTTGCTGGTCCTCATCTCCCACTGGTAACCTCTAAAACGAACTACAAACACTTGGCCTCTGAACTTGTTTAGACACTCAAAGGTCCAGAGGTATCTTCGCTTCCTCTCGCTAATTCACGTCAGAGCTCAACAGCGAAATAGCGAACCTCCAGCGATTCCTCCTACCCTAAAGGTGCCAGCCCTGAAAGCTCTTGCTGGTCCTCATCTCCCACTGGTAACCTCTCAAACGAACCACAAACACTTGGGCTCTGAACTTGTTTAGACACTCAAAGGTCCAGACGTATATTCGCTTCTCTCGCTAATTCACGTCAGAGTTCAACACCAAAATTGCGAACGTCCAGCAATTGCTCCTACACTAAAGGTGCCAGCCCTGAAAGCTCTTGCTGGTTCTCATCTCCCACTGGTAACCTCTCAAACGAACCACAAACACTTGGCCCTCTGAACTTGTTTAGACACTCAAAGGTCCAGACGTATCTTCGCTTCCACTCACTGTTTTAAGTCAGAGCTCAACACCGAAATTGCGAACGTCCAGCGATTGCTCCTACACTAAAGGTGCCAGCCCTGAAAGCTCTTGCTGGTCCTCAGCTCCCACTGGTAACGTCTAAAACCAACCACAAACACTTGGCCTCTGAACTTGTTTAGACACTCAAAGGTCCAGACGTATCATCGCTTCCTCTCGCTAATTCTCATCAGAGCTCAACAACGAAATTGCGAACGTCCAGCGATTGCTCCTACACTAAAGGTGCCAGCCCTGAAAGCTCTTGCTGGTCCTCATCCCCCACTGGTAACACCTAAAAAGAACCACAAACACTTGGCCTCTGAACTTGTTTAGACACTTAAAGGTCCAGATGTATCATCGCTTCCTCTAGCTAATTCTCATCAGAGCTCAACACCGAAATTGCGAACGTCCAGCGATTGCTCCTACACTAAAGGTGCCAGCCCTGAAAGCTCTTGCTGGTCCTCATCTCCCACTGGTAACCTCTAAAACGAACCACAAACACTTGGCCTCTGAACTTCTTTAGACACTCAAAGGTCCAGACGTATCATCGCTTCCTTTCGCTAATTCTCGTCAGAGCTCAACACTGAAATTGCGAACGTCCAGCGATTGCTCCTACACTAAAGGTGCCAGCCCTGAAAGCTCTTGCTGGTCCTCATCTCCCACTGGTAACCTCTCAAACGAACCACAAACACTTGGGCTCTGAACTTGTTTAGGCTACTAAAACTTCCAATGTACACAGCCTCTCCTGCTCAATCTGGCCAGAGCTCAACACCGAAACTGCGAACGTCCAGCGATTGCTCCTACACTAAAGGTGCCAGCCCTGAAAGCTCTTGCTGGTCCTCATCTCCCCCTGGTAACCTCTGAAACGAACCACAAACACTTGGGTTCTGAACTTGTTTAGACACTCAAAGGTCCAGATGTATCATCGCTTCCTCTCGCTATTTCTCATCAGAGCTCAACAACGAAATTGCGAACGTCCAGCGATTGCTCCTACACTAAAGGTGCCAGCCCTGAAAGCTCTTGCTGGTCCTCATCTCCCACTGGTAACCTCTCAAACGAACCACAAACACTTGGGCTCTGAACTTGTTTAGACACTCAAAGGTCCAGACGTATCATCTCTTCCTCTCGCTAATTCTCATCAGAGCTCAACAGCGAAATTGCGAACGTCCAGCGATTGCTCCTATACTAAAGGTGCCAGCCCTGAAAGCTCTTGCTGGTCCTCATCTCCCACTGGTAACCTCTAAAACGAACCACAAACACTTGGCCTCTGAACTTTTTTAGACACTCAAAGGTCCAGACGTATCATCGTTTCCTCTCGCTAATTCTCATCAGAGCTCAACAGCGAAATTGCGAACGTCCAGCCATTGCTCCTACACTAAAGGTGCCAGCCCTGAAAGCTCTTGCTGGTCCTCATCTCCCACTGGTAACCTCTAAAACGAACCACAAACACTTGGCCTCTGAACTTGTTTAGACACTCAAAGGTCCAGACGTATCATCGCTTCCTTTCGCTAATTCTCATCAGAGCTCAACACCGAAATTGCGAACATCCAGCGATTGCTCCTACACTAAAGGTGCCAGCCCTGAAAGCTCTTGCTGGTCCTCAGCTCCCCCTGGTAACCTCTAAAACGAACCACAAACACTTGGGCTCTGAACTTGTTTAGGCTAAAAAAACTTCCAACATACACACCCTCTCCTACTCACTCTAATCAGAGCTCAAGACAGAAATTGTGAACGTCCAGCGATTGCTCCTACACTAAAGGTGCCAGCCCTGAAAGCTCTTGCTGGTCCTCATCTCCCACTGGTAACCTCTAAAACGAACTACAAAAACTTGGCCTCTGAACTTGTTTAGACACTCAAAGGTCCAGAGGTATCTTCGCTTCCTCTCGCTAATTCACGTCAGAGCTCAACAGCGAAATAGCGAACCTCCAGCGATTCCTCCTACCCTAAAGGTGCCAGCCCTGAAAGCTCTTGCTGGTCCTCATCTCCCACTGGTAACCTCTAAAACGAACCACAAACACTTGGGCTCTGAACTTGTTTAGACACTCAAAGGTCCAGACGTATATTCGCTTCTCTCGCTAATTCACGTCAGAGTTCAACACCAAAATTGCGAACGTCCAGCGATTGCTCCTACACTAAAGGTGCCAGCCCTGAAAGCTCTTGCTGGTTCTCATCTCCCACTGGTAACCTCTCAAACGAACCACAAACACTTGGCCCTCTGAACTTGTTTAGACACTCAAAGGTCCAGACGTATCTTCGCTTCCACTCACTGTTTTAAGTCAGAGCTCAACACCGAAATTGCGAACGTCCAGCGATTGCTCCTACACTAAAGGTGCCAGCCCTGAAAGCTCTTGCTGGTCCTCAGCTCCCACTGGTAACGTCTAAAACCAACCACAAACACTTGGCCTCTGAACTTGGTTAGACACTCAAAGGTCCAGACGTATCATCGCTTCCTCTCGCTAATTCTCATCAGAGCTCAACAACGAAATTGCGAACGTCCAGCGATTGCTCCTACACTAAAGGTGCCAGCCCTGAAAGCTCTTGCTGGTCCTCATCTCCCACTGGTAACCCCTAAAACGAACCACAAACACTTGGGGTCTGAGCTTGTTTAGGCTACTAAAGCTTCCAACATACACAGCCTCTCCTGCTCAATCTGGCCAGAGCTCAACACCGAAATTGCTAATGTCCAGCGATTGCTCCTACACTAAAGGTGCCAGCCCTGAAAGCTCTTGCTGGTCCTCATCCCCCACTGGTAACACCTAAAAAGAACCACAAACACTTGGCCTCTGAACTTGTTTAGACACTTAAAGGTCCAGATGTATCATCGCTTCCTCTAGCTAATTCTCATCAGAGCTCAACAGCGAAATTGCGAACGTCCACCGATTGCTCCTACACTAAAGGTGCCAGCCCTGAAAGCTCTTGCTGGTCCTCATCTCCCACTGGTAACCTCTAAAACGAACCACAAACACTTGGCCTCTGAACTTCTTTAGACACTCAAAGGTCCAGACGTATCATCGCTTCCTTTCGCCAATTCTCGTCAGAGCTCAACACCGAAATTGCGAACGTCCAGCGATTGCTCCTACACTAAAGGTGCCAGCCCTGAAAGCTCTTGCTGGTCCTCATCTCCCACTGGTAACCTCTAAAACGAACCACAAACACTTGGGCTCTGAACTTGTTTAGGCTACTAAAACTTCCAACGTACACAGCCTCTCCTGCTCAATCTGGCCAGAGCTCAACACCGAAACTGCGAACGTCCAGCGATTGCTCCTACACTAAAGGTGCCAGCCCTGAAAGCTCTTGCTGGTCCTCATCTCCCCCTGGTAACCTCTGAAACGAACCACAAACACTTGGGTTCTGAACTTGTTTAGACACTCAAGGGTCCAGATGTATCATCGCTTCCTCTCGCTATTTCTCATCAGAGCTCAACAACGAAATTGCGAACGTCCAGCGATTGCTCCTACACTAAAGGTGCCAGCCCTGAAAGCTCTTGCTGGTCCTCATCTCCCACTGGTAACCTCTAAAACGAACCACAAACACTTGGGCTCTGAAGTTGTTTAGACACTCAAAGGTCCAGACGTATCATCTCTTCCTCTCGCTAATTCTCATCAGAGCTCAACAGCGAAATTGCTAACGTCCAGCGATTGCTCCTATACTAAAGGTGCCAGCCCTGAAAGCTCTTGCTGGTCCTCATCTCCCACTGGTAACCTCTAAAACGAACCACAAACACTTGGCCTCTGAACTTGTTTAGACACTCAAAGGTCCAGACGTATCATCGTTTCCTCTCGCTAATTCTCATCAGAGCTCAACAGCGAAATTGCGAACGTCCAGCGATTGCTCCTACACTAAAGGTGCCAGCCCTGAAAGCTCTTGCTGGTCCTCAGCTCCCACTGGTAACCTCTAAAACGAACCACAAACACTTGGCCCTCTAAACTTGTTTAGACACTCAAAGGTCCAGACGTATCTTCGCTTCCACTCAGTGTTTTAAGTCAGAGCTGAACACCGAAATTGCGAACGTCCAGCGATTGCTCCTACACTAAAGGTGCCAGCCCTGAAAGCTCTTGCTGGTCCTCATCTCCCACTGGTAACCTCTAAAACCAACCACAAACACTTGGCCTCTGAACTTGTTTAGACACTCAAAGGTCCAGACGTATCATCGCTTCCTCTCGCTAATTCTCATCAGAGCTTAACAACGAAATTGCGAACGTCCCGCGATTGCTCCTACACTAAAGGTGCCAGCCCTGAAAGCTCTTGCTGGTCCTCATCTCCCACTGGTAACCCCTAAAACGAACCACAAACACTTGGGGTCTGAGCTTGTTTAGGCTACTAAAGCTTCCAACATACACAGCCTCTCCTGCTCAATCTGGCCAGAGCTCAACACCGAAATTGCTAATGTCCAGCGATTGCTCCTACACTAAAGGTGCCAGCCCTGAAAGCTCTTGCTGGTCCTCATCTCCCACTGGTAACCTCTAAAACGAACCACAAACACTTCGGCTCTGAACTTGTTTAGACACTCAAAGGTCCAGACGTATCATCGCTTCCTCTCGCTAATTCACGTCAGAGCTCAACAGAGAAATAGCGAAACTCCAGTGATTCCTCCTACCCTAAAGGTGCCAGCCCTGAAAGCTCTTGCTGGTCCTCATCTCCCACTGGTAACCTCTAAAACGAACCACAAACACTTGGCCTCTGAACTTGTTTAGACACTCAAAGGTCCAGACGTATATTCGCTTCTCTCGCTAATTCACGTCAGAGTTCAACACCAAAATTGCGAACGTCCAGCGATTGCTCCTACACTAAAGGTGCCAGCCCTGAAAGCTCTTGCTGGTTCTCATCTCCCACTGGTAACCTCTAAAACGAACCACAAACACTTGGCCCTCTGAACTTGGTTAGACACTCAAAGGTCCAGACGTATCTTCGCTTCCACTCACTGTTTTAAGTCAGAGCTGAACACCGAAATTGCGAACGTCCAGCGATTGCTCCTACACTAAAGGTGCCAGCCCTGAAAGCTCTTGCTGGTCCTCAGCTCCCACTGGTAACGTCTAAAACCATCCACAAACACTTGGCCTCTGAACTTGTTTAGACACTCAAAGGTCCAGACGTATCATCGCTTCCTCTCGCTAATTCTCATCAGAGCTCAACAACGAAATTGCGAACGTCCAGCGATTGCTCCTACACTAAAGGTGCCAGCCCTGAAAGCTCTTGCTGGTCCTCATCTCCCACTAGTAACCCCTAAAACAAACCACAAACACTTGGGGTCTGAGCTTGTTTAGGCTACTAAAGCTTCCAACATACACAGCCTCTCCTGCTCAATCTGGCCAGAGCTCAAAACCGAAATTGCTAATGTCCAGCGATTGCTCCTACACTAAAGGTGCCAGCCCTGAAAGCTCTTGCTCGTTCTCATCTCCCACTGGTAACCCCTAAAACGAACCACAAGCACTTGGCCTCTGAACTTGTTTAGACACTCAAAGGTCCAGACGTATCATCGCTTCCTCTCGCTAATTCTCATCAGAGCTCAACACCGAAATTGCGAACGTCCAGCGATTGCTCCTACACTAAAGGTGCCAGCCCTGAAAGCTCTTGCTGGTCCTCATCTCCCACTGGTAACCTCTAAAACGAACCACAAACACTTGGCCTCTGAACTTGTTTAGACACTCAAAGGTCCAGATGTATCATCGCTTCCTCTCGCTATTTCTCATCAGAGCTCAACAACGAAATTGCGAACGTCCAGCGATTGCTCCTACACTAAAGGTGCCAGCCCTGAAAGCTCTTGCTGGTCCTCATCTCCCACTGGTAACCTCTAAAACGAACCACAAACACTTCGGCTCTGAACTTGTTTAGACACTCAAAGGTCCAGACGTATCATCGCTTCCTCTCGCTAATTCTCATCAGAGCTCAACAGCGAAATTGCGAACGTCCAGCGATTGCTCCTACACTAAAGGTGCCAGCCCTGAAAGCTCTTGCTGGTCCTCATCTCCCACTGGTAACCTCTAAAACGAACCACAAACACTTGGGCTCTGAACTTGTTTAGACACTCAAAGGTCCAGACGTATCATCTCTTCCTCTCGCTAATTCTCATCAGAGCTCAACAGCGAAATTGCTAACGTCCAGCGATTGCTCCTATACTAAAGGTGCCAGCCCTGAAAGCTCTTGCTGGTCCTCATCTCCCACTGGTAACCTCTAAAACGAACCACAAACACTTGGCCTCTGAACTTGTTTAGACACTCAAGGGTCCAGACGTATCATCGCTTCGTCTCGCTAATTCTCATCAGAGCTCAACAGCGAAATTGCGAACGTCCACTGATTGCTCCTACACTAAAGGTGCCAGCCCTGAAAGCTCTTGCTGGTCCTCATCTCCCACTGGTAACCTCTAAAACGAACCACAAACACTTGGCCTCTGAACTTGTTTAGACACTCAAAGGTCCAGACGTATCATCGCTTCCTTTCGCTAATTCTCATCAGAGCTCAACACCGAAATTGCGAACATCCAGCGATTGCTCCTACACTAAAGCTGCCAGCCCTGAAAGCTCTTGCTGGTCCTCAGCTCCCACTGGTAACCTCTAAAACGAACCACAAACACTTGGGCTCTGAACTTGTTTAGGCTAAAAAAACTTCCAACATACACACCCTCTCCTACTCACTCTAATCAGAGCTCAAGACAGAAATTGTGAACGTCCAGCGATTGCTCCTACACTAAAGGTGCCAGCCCTGAAAGCTCTTGCTGGTCCTCATCTCCCACTGGTAACCTCTAAAACGAACCACAAACACTTGGCCTCTGAACTTGTTTAGACACTCAAAGGTCCAGACGTATCTTCGCTTCCTCTCGCTAATTCACGTCAGAGCTCAACAGCGAAATAGCGAACCTCCAGCGATTCCTCCTACCCTAAAGGTGCCAGCCCTGAAAGCTCTTGCTGGTCCTCATCTCCCACTGGTAACCTCTAAAACGAACCACAAACACTTGGCCTCTGAACTTGTTTAGACACTCAAAGGTCCAGACGTATATTCGCTTCTCTTGCTAATTCACGTCAGAGTTCAACACCAAAATTGCGAACGTCCAGCGATTGCTCCTACACTAAAGGTGCCAGCCCTGAAAGCTCTTGCTGGTTCTCATCTCCCACTGGTAACCTCTAAAACGAACGACAAACACTTGGCCCTCTGAACTTGTTTAGACACTCAAAGGTCCAGACATATCTTCTCTTCCACTCACTGTTTTAAGTCTGAGCTGAACACCGAAATTGCGAACGTCCAGCGATTGCTCCTACACTAAAGGTGCCAGCCCTGAAAGCTCTTGCTGGTCCTCAGCTCCCACTTGTAACGTCTAAAACCAACCACAAATACTTGGCCTCTGAACTTGGTTAGACACTCAAAGGTCCAGACGTATCATCGCTTCCTCTCGCTAATTCTCATCAGAGCTCAACAACGAAATTGCGAACGTCCAGCGATTGCTCGTACACTAAAGGTGCCAGCCCTGAAAGCTCTTGCTGGTCCTCATCTCCCACTGGTAACCCCTAAAACGAACCACAAACACTTGGGGTCTTAGCTTGTTTAGGCTACTAAAGCTTCCAACATACACAGCCTCTCCTGCTCAATCTGGCCAGAGCTCAACACCGAAATTGCTAATGTCCAGCGATTGCTCCTACACTAAAGGTGCCAGCCCTGAAAGCTCTTGCTCGTCCTCATCTCCCACTGGTAACCTCTAAAACGAACCACAAACACTTCGGCTCTGAACTTGTTTAGACACTCAAAGGTCCAGACGTATCATCGCTTCCTCTCGCTAATTCACGTCAGAGCTCAACAGAGAAATAGCGAAACTCCAGTGATTCCTCCTACCCTAAAGGTGCCAGCCCTGAAAGCTCTTGCTGGTCCTCATCTCCCACTGGTAACCTCTAAAACGAACCACAAACACTTGGCCTCTGAACTTGTTTAGACACTCAAAGGTCCAGACGTATATTCGCTTCTCTCGCTAATTCACGTCAGAGTTCAACACCAAAATTGCGAACGTCCAGCGATTGCTCCTACACTAAAGGTGCCAGCCCTGAAAGCTCTTGCTGGTTCTCATCTCCCACTGGTAACCTCTAAAACGAACCACAAACACTTGGCCCTCTGAACTTGTTTAGACACTCAAAGGTCCAGACGTATCTTCGCTTCCACTCACTGTTTTAAGTCAGAGCTGAACACCGAAATTGCGAACGTCCAGCGATTGCTCCTACACTAAAGGTGCCAGCCCTGAAAGCTCTTGCTGGTCCTCAGCTCCCACTGGTAACGTCTAAAACCATCCACAAACACTTGGCCTCTGAACTTGTTTAGACACTCAAAGGTCCAGACGTATCATCGCTTCCTCTCGCTAATTCTCATCAGAGCTCAACAACGAAATTGCGAACGTCCAGCGATTGCTCCTACACTAAAGGTGCCAGCCCTGAAAGCTCTTGCTGGTCCTCATCTCCCACTAGTAACCCCTAAAACAAACCACAAACACTTGGGGTCTGAGCTTGTTTAGGCTACTAAAGCTTCCAACATACACAGCCTCTCCTGCTCAATCTGGCCAGAGCTCAAAACCGAAATTGCTAATGTCCAGCGATTGCTCCTACACTAAAGGTGCCAGCCCTGAAAGCTCTTGCTCGTTCTCATCTCCCACTGGTAACCCCTAAAACGAACCACAAGCACTTGGCCTCTGAACTTGTTTAGACACTCAAAGGTCCAGACGTATCATCGCTTCCTCTCGCTAATTCTCATCAGAGCTCAACACCGAAATTGCGAACGTCCAGCGATTGCTCCTACACTAAAGGTGCCAGCCCTGAAAGCTCTTGCTGGTCCTCATCTCCCACTGGTAACCTCTAAAACGAACCACAAACACTTGGCCTCTGAACTTGTTTAGACACTCAAAGGTCCAGATGTATCATCGCTTCCTCTCGCTATTTCTCATCAGAGCTCAACAACGAAATTGCGAACGTCCAGCGATTGCTCCTACACTAAAGGTGCCAGCCCTGAAAGCTCTTGCTGGTCCTCATCTCCCACTGGTAACCTCTAAAACGAACCACAAACACTTCGGCTCTGAACTTGTTTAGACACTCAAAGGTCCAGACGTATCATCGCTTCCTCTCGCTAATTCTCATCAGAGCTCAACAGCGAAATTGCGAAAGTCCAGCGATTGCTCCTACACTAAAGGTGCCAGCCCTGAAAGCTCTTGCTGGTCCTCATCTCCCACTGGTAACCTCTAAAACGAACCACAAACACTTGGGCTCTGAACTTGTTTAGACACTCAAAGGTCCAGACGTATCATCTCTTCCTCTCGCTAATTCTCATCAGAGCTCAACAGCGAAATTGCTAACGTCCAGCGATTGCTCCTATACTAAAGGTGCCAGCCCTGAAAGCTCTTGCTGGTCCTCATCTCCCACTGGTAACCTCTAAAACGAACCACAAACACTTGGCCTCTGAACTTGTTTAGACACTCAAGGGTCCAGACGTATCATCGCTTCGTCTCGCTAATTCTCATCAGAGCTCAACAGCGAAATTGCGAACGTCCACTGATTGCTCCTACACTAAAGGTGCCAGCCCTGAAAGCTCTTGCTGGTCCTCATCTCCCACTGGTAACCTCTAAAACGAACCACAAACACTTGGCCTCTGAACTTGTTTAGACACTCAAAGGTCCAGACGTATCATCGCTTCCTTTCGCTAATTCTCATCAGAGCTCAACACCGAAATTGCGAACATCCAGCGATTGCTCCTACACTAAAGCTGCCAGCCCTGAAAGCTCTTGCTGGTCCTCAGCTCCCACTGGTAACCTCTAAAACGAACCACAAACACTTGGGCTCTGAACTTGTTTAGGCTAAAAAAACTTCCAACATACACACCCTCTCCTACTCACTCTAATCAGAGCTCAAGACAGAAATTGTGAACGTCCAGCGATTGCTCCTACACTAAAGGTGCCAGCCCTGAAAGCTCTTGCTGGTCCTCATCTCCCACTGGTAACCTCTAAAACGAACCACAAACACTTGGCCTCTGAACTTGTTTAGACACTCAAAGGTCCAGACGTATCTTCGCTTCCTCTCGCTAATTCACGTCAGAGCTCAACAGCGAAATAGCGAACCTCCAGCGATTCCTCCTACCCTAAAGGTGCCAGCCCTGAAAGCTCTTGCTGGTCCTCATCTCCCACTGGTAACCTCTAAAACGAACCACAAACACTTGGCCTCTGAACTTGTTTAGACACTCAAAGGTCCAGACGTATATTCGCTTCTCTTGCTAATTCACGTCAGAGTTCAACACCAAAATTGCGAACGTCCAGCGATTGCTCCTACACTAAAGGTGCCAGCCCTGAAAGCTCTTGCTGGTTCTCATCTCCCACTGGTAACCTCTAAAACGAACCACAAACACTTGGCCCTCTGAACTTGTTTAGACACTCAAAGGTCCAGACATATCTTCTCTTCCACTCACTGTTTTAAGTCTGAGCTGAACACCGAAATTGCGAACGTCCAGCGATTGCTCCTACACTAAAGGTGCCAGCCCTGAAAGCTCTTGCTGGTCCTCAGCTCCCACTTGTAACGTCTAAAACCAACCACAAACACTTGGCCTCTGAACTTGGTTAGACACTCAAAGGTCCAGACGTATCATCGCTTCCTCTCGCTAATTCTCATCAGAGCTCAACAACGAAATTGCGAACGTCCAGCGATTGCTCGTACACTAAAGGTGCCAGCCCTGAAAGCTCTTGCTGGTCCTCATCTCCCACTGGTAACCCCTAAAACGAACCACAAACACTTGGGGTCTTAGCTTGTTTAGGCTACTAAAGCTTCCAACATACACAGCCTCTCCTGCTCAATCTGGCCAGAGCTCAACACCGAAATTGCTAATGTCCAGCGATTGCTCCTACACTAAAGGTGCCAGCCCTGAAAGCTCTTGCTCGTCCTCATCTCCCACTGGTAACCCCTAAAACGAACCACAAGCACTTGGCCTCTGAACTTGTTTAGACACTCAAAGGTCCAGACGTATCATCGCTTCCTCTCGCTAATTCTCATCAGAGCTCAACACCGAAATTACAAACGTCCAGCGATTGCTCCTACACTAAAGGTGCCAGCCCTGAAAGCTCTTGCTGGTCCTCATCTCCCACTGGTAACCTCTAAAACGAACCACAAACACTTGGCCTCTGAACTTGTTTAGACACTCAAAGGTCCATTCGTATCACCTTTTCCTCTCGCTAATTCTCGTCAGAGCTCAACACCGACATTGCGAACGTCCAGCGATTGCTCCTACACTAAAGGTGCCAGCCCTGAAAGCTCTTGCTGGTCCTAATCTCCCACTGGTAGCCTCTAAAACGAACCACAAACACTTGGCCTCTGAACTTGTTTAGACACTTAAAGGTCCAGATGTATCATCGCTTCCTCTAGCTAATTCTCATCAGAGCTCAACACCGAAATTGCGAACGTCCAGCGATTGCTCCTACACTAAAGGTGCCAGCCCTGAAAGCTCTTGCTGCTCCTCATCTCCCACTGGTAACCTCTAAAACGAACCACAAACACTTGGCCTCTGAACTTGTTTAGACACTCAAGGGTCCAGACGTATCATCGCTTCCTTTCGCTAATTCTCGTCAGAGCTCAACACCGAAATTGCGAACGTCCAGCGATTGCTCCTACACTAAAGGTGCCAGCCCTGAAAGCTCTTGCTGGTCCTCATCTCCCACTTGTAACCTCTCAAACGAACCACAAACACTTGACCTCTGAACTTGTTTAGGCTACTAAAACTTCCAACGTACACAGCCTCTCCTGCTCAATCTGGCCAGAGCTCAACACCGAAACTGCGAACGTCCAGCGATTGCTCCTACACTAAAGGTGCCAGCCCTGAAAGCTCTTGCTGGGCCTCATCTCCCACTGATAACCTCTAAAACGAACCACAAACACTTGGGTTCTGAACTTGTTTAGACACTCAAAGGTCCAGACGTATCATCGCTTCCTCTCGCTAATTCTCATCAGAGCTCAACACCGAAATTGCGAACGTCCAGCGATTGCTCCTACACTAAAGGTGCCAGCCCTGAAAGCTCTTGCTGGTCCTCATCTCCCACTGGTAACCTCTAAAACGAACCACAAACACTTGGCCCTCTGAACTTGTTTAGACACTCAAAGGTCCAGACGTATCTTCGCTTCCACTCACTGTTTTAAGTCAGAGCTGAACACCGAAATTGCGAACGTCCAGCGATTGCTCCTACACTAAAGGTGCCAGCCCTGAAAGCTCTTGCTGGTCCTCAGCTCCCACTTGTAACGTCTAAAACCAACCACAAACACTTGGCCTCTGAACTTGGTTAGACACTCAAAGGTCCAGAAGTATCATCGCTTCCTCTCGCTAATTCTCATCAGAGCTCAACACCGAAATTGCGAACGTCCAGCGATTGCTCCTACACTAAAGGTGCCAGCCCTGAAAGCTCTTGCTGGTCCTCATCTCCCACTGGTAACCCCTAAAACGAACCACAAACACTTGGGGTCTGAGCTTGTTTAGGCTACTAAAGCTTCCAACATTCACAGCCTCTCCTACTCACTCTAGTCAGAGCTCAAGACAGAAATTGTGAACGTCCAGCGATTGCTCCTACACTAAAGGTGCCAGCCCTGAAAGCTCTTGCTGGTCCTCATCTCCCACTGGTAACCTCTAAAACGAACCACAAACACTTGGCCTCTGAACTTTTTTAGACACTCAAAGGTCCAGACGTATCTTCGCTTCCTCTCGCTAATTCTCATCAGAGCTCAACGACGAAATATGGAGCCTCCAGCGATTCCTCCTACCCTAAAGGTGCCAGCCCTGAAAGCTCTTGCTGGTCCTCATCTCCCACTGGTAACCTCTAAAACGAACCACAAACACTTGGCCTCTGAACTTGTTTAGACACTCAAAGGTCCAGACGTATCATCGCTTCCTCTCACTAATTCTCATCAAAGCTCAACACCGAAATTGCGAACATCCAGCGATTGCTCCTACACTAAAGGTGCCAGCCCTGAAAGCTCTTGCTGGTCCTCATCTCCCACTGGTAACCTCTCAAACGAACCACAAACACTTGGGCTCTGAACTTGTTTAGGCTAAAAAAACTTCCAACGTACAAAGCCTCTCCTACTCACTCTAGTCAGAGCTCAAGACAGAAATAGTGAACGTCCAGCGATTGCTCCTACACTAAAGGTGCCAGCCCTGAAAGCTCTTGCTGGTCCTCATCTCCCACTGGTAACCTCTAAAACGAACCACAAACACTTGGCCTCTGAACTTTTTTAGACACTCAAAGGTCCAGACGTATCTTCGCTTCCTCTCGCTAATTCTCATCAGAGCTCAACAACGAAATATGGAACCTCCAGCGATTCCTCCTACCCTAAAGGTGCCAGCCCTGAAAGCTCTTGCTGGTCCTCATCTCCCACTGGTAACCTCTAAAACGAACCACAAACACTTGGCCCTCTGAACTTCTTTAGACACTCAAAGGCCCAGACGTATCTTCGCTTCCACTCACTATTTTAAGTCAGAGCTCAACAGCGAAATTGCGAACGTCCAGCGATTGCTCCTACACTAAAGGTGCCAGCCCTGAAAGCTCTTGCTGGTCCTCATCTCCCACTGGTAACCTCTCAAACGAACCACAAACACTTGGGCTCTGAACTTGTTTAGACACTCAAAGGTCCAGACGTATCATCTCTTCCTCTCGCTAATTCTCATCAGAGCTCAACAGCGAAATTGCGAACGTCCAGCGATTGCTCCTACACTAAAGGTGCCAGCCCTGAAAGCTCTTGCTGGTCCTCATCTCCCACTGGTAACCTCTAAAACGAACCACAAACACTTGGCCTCTGAACTTTTTTAGACACTCAAAGGTCCAGTCGTATCATCGTTTCCTCTCGCTAATTATCGTCAGAGCTCAACAGCGAAATTGCGAACGTCCAGCGATTGCTCCTACACTAAAGGTGCCAGCCCTGAAAGCTCTTGCTGGTTCTCAGCTCCCACTGGTAACCTCTAAAACGAACCACAAACACTTGGCCTCTGAACTTGTTTAGACACTCAAAGGTCCAGACGTATCATCGCTTCCTTTCGCTAATTCTCATCAGAGCTCAACACCGAAATTGCGAACATCAGCGATTGCTCCTACACTAAAGGTGCCAGCCCTGAAAGCTCTTGCTGGTCCTCAGCTCCCACTGGTAACCTCTAAAACGAACCACAAACACTTGGCCCTCTGAACTTGTTTAGACACTCAAAGGTCCAGACGTATCATCGCTTCCTTTCGCTAATTCTCATCAGAGCTCAACACCGAAATTGCGAACATCCAGCGATTGCTCCTACACTAAAGGTGCCAGCCCTGAAAGCTCTTGCTGGTCCTCAGCTCCCACTGGTAACCTCTAAAACGAACCACAAACACTTGGGCTCTGAACTTGTTTAGGCTAAAAAATCTTCCAACATACACACCCTCTCCTACTCACTCTAGTCAGAGCTCAAGACAGAAATTGTGAACGTCCAGCGATTGCTCCTACACTAAAGGTGCCAGCCCTGAAAGCTCTTGCTCGTCCTCATCTCCCACTGGTAACCCCTAAAACGAACCACAAGCACTTGGCCTCTGAACTTGTTTAGACACTCAAAGGTCCAGACGTATCATCGCTTCCTCTCGCTAATTCTCATCAGAGCTCAACAGCGAAATTGCGAACGTCCAGCGATTGCTCCTACACTAAAGGTGCCAGCCCTGAAAGCTCTTGCTGGTCCTCATCTCCCACTGGTAACCTCTAAAACGAACCACAAACACTTGGCCTCTGAACTTGTTTAGACACTCAAAGGTCCAGACGTATCATCGCTTCCTCTCGCTAATTCTCGTCAGAGCTCAACACCGAAATTGCGAACGTCCAGCGATTGCTCCTACACTAAAGGTGCCAGCCCTGAAAGCTCTTGCTGGTCCTCATCTCCCACTGGTAACCCCTAAAACGAACCACAAACACTTGGGGTCTGAGATTGTTTAGGCTACTAAAGCTTCCAACATACACAGCCTCTCCTGCTCAATCTGGCCAGAGCTCAACACCGAAAATTGCTAATGTCCAGCAATTGCTCCTACACTAAAGGTGCCAGCCCTGAAAGCTCTTGCTCGTCCTCATCTCCCACTGGTAACCCCTAAAACGAACCACAAGCACTTGGCCTCTGAACTTGTTTAGACACTCAAAGGTCCAGACGTATCATCGCTTCCTCTCGCTAATTCTCATCAGAGCTCAACACCGAAATTGCGAACGTCCAGCGATTGCTCCTACACTAAAGGTGCCAGCCCTGAAAGCTCTTGCTGGTCCTCATCTCCCACTGGTAACCTCTAAAACGAACCACAAACACTTCGCCTCTGAACTTGTTTAGACACTCAAAGGTCCAGACGTATCATCGCTTCCTTTCGCTAATTCTCATCAGAGCTCAGCAGGGAAATTTTGAACGTCCAGCGATTGCTCCTACACTAAAGGTGCCAGCCCTGAAAGCTCTTGCTGGTCCTCATCTCCCACTGGTAACCTCTAAAATCAACCACAAACACTTGGGCTCTGAACTTGTTTAGACACTCAAAGGTCCAGACGTATCATCGCTTCCTCTCGCTAATTCTCATCAGAGCTCAACACCGAAATTGCGAACGTCCACCGATTGCTCCTACACTAAAGGTGCCAGCCCTGAAAGCTCTTGCTGGTCCTCATCTCCCACTGGTAACCTCTAAAACGAACCACAAACACTTGGCCTCTGAACTTGTTTAGACACTCAAAGGTCCAGACGTATCATCGCTTCCTCTCACTAATTCTCATCAGAGCTCAACACCGAAATTGCGAACGTCCAGCGATTGCTCCTACACTAAAGGTGCCAGCCCTGAAAGCTCTTGCTGGTCCTCATCTCCCACTGGTAACCTCTAAAACAAACCACAAACACTTGGCCTCTGAACTTTTTTAGACACTCAAAGGTCCAGACGTATCTTCGCTTCCTCTCGCTAATTCTCATCAGAGCTCAACGACGAAATATGGAACCTCCAGCGATTCCTCCTACCCTAAAGGTGCCAGCCCTGAAAGCTCTTGCTGGTCCTCATCTCCCACTGGTAACCTCTAAAACGAACCACAAACACTTGGCTTCTGAACTTGTTTAGACACTCAAAGGTCCAGACGTATATTCGCTTCTCTCGCTAATTCACGTCAGAGTTCAACACCAAAATTGCGAATATCCAGCGATTGCTCCTACACTAAAGGTGCCAGCCCTGAAAGCTCTTGCTGGTTCTCATCTCCCACTGGTAACCTCTAAAACGAACCACAAACACTTGGCCCTCTGAACTTCTTTAGACACTCAAAGGCCCAGACGTATCTTCGCTTCCACTCACTATTTTAAGTCAGAGCTCAACAGCGAAATTGCGAACGTCCAGCGATTGCTCCTACACTAAAGGTGCCAGCCCTGAAAGCTCTTGCTGGTCCTCATCTCCCACTGGTAACCTCTAAAACGAACCACAAACACTTGGGCTCTGAACTTGTTTAGACACTCAAAGGTCCAGACGTATCATCTCTTCCTCTCGCTAATTCTCATCAGAGCTCAACAGCGAAATTGCGAACGTCCAGCGATTGCTCCTACACTAAAGGTGCCAGCCCTGAAAGCTCTTGCTGGTCCTCATCTCCCACTGGTAACCTCTAAAACGAACCACAAACACTTGGCCTCTGAACTTGTTTAGACACTCAAAGGTCCAGACGTATCATCGTTTCCTCTCGCTAATTCTCGTCAGAGCTCAACAGCGAAATTGCGAACGTCCAGCGATTGCTCCTACACTAAAGGTGCCAGCCCTGAAAGCTCTTGCTGGTTCTCAGCTCCCACTGGTAACCTCTAAAACGAACCACAAACACTTGGCCTCTGAACTTGTTTAGACACTCAAAGGTCCAGACGTATCATCGCTTCCTTTCGCTAATTCTCATCAGAGCTCAACACCGAAATTGCGAACATCAGCGATTGCTCCTACACTAAAGGTGCCAGCCCTGAAAGCTCTTGCTGGTCCTCATCTCTCACTGGTAACCTCTAAAACGAACCACAAACACTTGGGCTCTGAACTTGTTTAGACACTCAAAGGTCCAGACGTATCATCGCTTCCTTTCGCTAATTCTCATCAGAGCTCAACACCGAAATTGCGAACATCCAGCGATTGCTCCTACACTAAAGGTGCCAGCCCTGAAAGCTCTTGCTGGTCCTCAGCTCCCACTGGTAACCTCTAAAACGAACCACAAACACTTGGGCTCTGAACTTGTTTAGGCTAAAAAATCTTCCAACATACACACCCTCTCCTACTCACTCTAGTCAGAGCTCAAGACAGAAATTGTGAACGTCCAGCGATTGCTCCTACACTAAAGGTGCCAGCCCTGAAAGCTCTTGCTGCTCCTCATCTCCCACTGGTAACCTCTAAAACGAACCACAAACACTTGGCCTCTGAACTTGTTTAGACACTCAAAGGTCCAGATGTATCATCGCTTCCTCTCGCTAATTCTCATCAGAGCTCAACAGAGAAATTGCGAACGTCCAGCGATTGCTCCTACACTAAAGGTGCCAGCCCTGAAAGCTCTTGCTGCTCCTCATCTCCCACTGGTAACCTCTAAAACGAACCACAAACACTTGGCCTCTGAACTTGTTTAGTCTACAAATCTTCCAACATACACACCCTCTCCTACTGACTCTAGTCAGAGCTCAAGACAGAAATTGCGAACGTCCAGCGATTGCTCCTACACTAAAGGTGCCAGCCCTGAATGCTCTTGCTGGTCCTCATCTCCCACTGGTAACCTCTAAAACGAACCACAAACACTTGGCCTCTGAACTTCTTTAGTCTACAAATCTTCCAACATACACACCCTCTCCTACTGACTCTAGTCAGAGCTCAAGACAGAAATTGCGAACGTCCAGCGATTGCTCCTACACTAAAGGTGCCAGCCCTGAAAGCTCTTGCTGGTCCTCATCTCCCACTGGTAACCCCTAAAACGAACCACAAGCACTTGGCCTCTGAACTTGTTTAGACACTCAAAGGTCCAGACGTATCATCGCTTCCTCTCGCTAATTCTCATCAGAGCTCAACAGCGAAATTGCGAACGTCCAGCGATTGCTCCTACACTAAAGGTGCCAGCCCTGAAAGCTCTTGCTGGTCCTCATCTCCCACTGGTAACCTCTAAAACGAACCACAAACACTTGGCCTCTGAACTTGTTTAGACACTCAAAGGTCCAGACGTATCATCGCTTCCTCTCGCTAATTCTCGTCAGAGCTCAACACCGAAATTGCGAACGTCCAGCGATTGCTCCTACACTAAAGGTGCCAGCCCTGAAAGCTCTTGCTGGTCCTCATCTCCCACTGGTAACCCCTAAAACGAACCACAAACACTTGGGGTCTGAGCTTGTTTAGGCTACTAAAGCTTCCAACATACACAGCCTCTCCTGCTCAATCTGGCCAGAGCTCAACACCGAAAATTGCTAATGTCCAGCGATTGCTCCTACACTAAAGGTGCCAGCCCTGAAAGCTCTTGCTCGTCCTCATCTCCCACTGGTAACCCCTAAAACGAACCACAAGCACTTGGCCTCTGAACTTGTTTAGACACTCAAAGGTCCAGACGTATCATCGCTTCCTCTCGCTAATTCTCATCAGAGCTCAACACCGAAATTGCGAACGTCCAGCGATTGCTCCTACACTAAAGGTGCCAGCCCTGAAAGCTCTTGCTGGTCCTCATCTCCCACTGGTAGGCTCTAAAACGAACCACAAACACTTCGCCTCTGAACTTGTTTAGACACTCAAAGGTCCAGACGTATCATCGCTTCCTTTCGCTAATTCTCATCAGAGCTCAGCAGGGAAATTTTGAACGTCCAGCGATTGCTCCTACACTAAAGGTGCCAGCCCTGAAAGCTCTTGCTGGTCCTCATCTCCCACTGGTAACCTCTAAAATCAACCACAAACACTTGGCCTCTGAACTTGTTTAGACACTCAAAGGTCCAGACGTATCATCGCTTCCTCTCGCTAATTCTCATCAGAGCTCAACACCGAAATTGTGAACGTCCAGCGATTGCTCCTACACTAAAGGTGCCAGCCCTGAAAGCTCTTGCTGCTCCTCATCTCCCACTGGTAACCATTAAAACGAACCACAAACACTTGGGCTCTGAACTTGTTTAGTCTACAAATCATCCAACATACACACCCTCTCCTACTCACTCTAGTCAGAGCTCAACACAGAAATTGTGAACGTCCAGCGATTGCTCCTACACTAAAGGTGCCAGCCCTGAAAGCTCTTGCTGGTCCTCATCTCCCACTGGTAACCTCTAAAACGAACCACAAACACTTGGGCTCTGAACTTGTTTAGACACTCAAAGGTCCAAACGTATCTTCGCTTCCTCTCGCTAATTCTCATCAGAGCTCAACGGCGAAATAGCGAACCTCCAGCGATGCCTCCTACCCTAAAGGTGCCAGCCCTGAAAGCTCTTGCTGGTCCTCATCTCCCACTGGTAACCTCTAAAACGAAGCACAAACACTTAGGCTCTGAACTTGTTTAGACACTCAAAGGTCCAGACGTATATTCGCTTCTCTCGCTAATTCACGTCAGAGTTCAACACCAAAATTGCGAACATCCAGCGATTGCTCCTACACTAAAGGTGCCAGCCCTGAAAGCTCTTGCTGGTCCTCATCTCCCACTGGTAACCTCTAAAACGAACCACAAACACTTGGCCTCTGAACTTGTTTAGACACTCAAAGGTCCAGACGTATCATCTCTTCCTCTCGCTAATTCTCATCAGAGCTCAACACCGAAATTGCGAACGTCCAGCGATTGCTCCTACACTAAAGGTGCCAGCCCTGAAAGCTCTTGCTGGTCCTCATCTCCCACTGGTAACCTCTAAAACGAACCACAAACACTTGGCCTCTGAACTTGTTTAGACACTCAAAGGTCCAGACGTATCATCGCTTCCTTTCGCTAATTCTCATCAGAGCTCAACACCGAAATTGCGAACATCCACCGATTGCTCCTACACTAAAGGTGCCAGCCCTGAAAGCTCTTGCTAGTCCTCAGCTCCCACTGGTAACCTCTAAAACGAACCACAAACACTTGGGCTCTGAACTTGTTTAGGCTAAAAAATCTTCCAACATACACACCCTCTCCTACTCACTCTAGTCAGAGCTCAAGACAGAAATTGTGAACGTCCAGCGATTGCTCCTACACTAAAGGTGCCAGCCCTGAAAGCTCTTGCTGCTCCTCATCTCCCACTGGTAACCTCTAAAACGAACCACAAACACTTGGCCTCTGAACTTGTTTAGACACTCAAAGGTCCAGACGTATATTCGATTCTCTCGCTAATTCACGTCAGAGTTCAACACCGAAATTGCGAACGTCCAGCGATTGCTCCTACACTAAAGGTGCCAGCCCTGAAAGCTCTTGCTGGTTCTCATCTCCCACTGGTAACCTCTAAAACGAACCACAAACACTTGGGCCTCTGAACTTTTTTAGACACTCAAAGGTCCAGACGTATCTTCGCTTCCACTCACTATTTTAAGTCAGAGCTCAACAGCGAAATTGCGAACGTCCAGCGATTGCTCCTACACTAAAGGTGCCAGCCCTGAAAGCTCTTGCTGGTCCTCATCTCCCACTGGTAACCTCTAAAATCAACCACAAACACTTGGGCTCTGAACTTGTTTAGACACTCAAAGGTCCAGACGTATCATCGCTTCCTCTCGCTATTTCTAATCAGAGCTCAACAGGGAAATTTTGAACGTCCAGCGATTGCTCCTACACTAAAGGTGCCAGCCCTGAAAGCTCTTGCTGGTCCTCATCTCCCACTGGTAACACCTAAAAAGAACCACAAACACTTGGCCTCTGAACTTCTTTAGACACTCAAAGGTCCAGACGTATCATCGCTTCCTCTCGCTATTTCTCATCAGAGCTCAACACCGAAATTGCGAACGTCCACCGATTGCTCCTACACTAAAGGTGCCAGCCCTGAAAGCTCTTGCTGCTCCTCATCTCCCACTGGTAACCTCTAAAACGAACCACAAACACTTGGCCTCTGAACTTGTTTAGACACTCAAAGGTCCAGACGTATCATCGCTTCCTCTCGCTAATTCTCATCAGAGCTCAACAGAGAAATTGTGAACGTCA
>NW_026777171.1:0-52500 GCF_030936135.1 Gavia stellata
TGTCCCCTGAGTACGTCTCCCTCTGGAGTACCTCATTGTGTCAGACAATCCTTCGCTTGTCTCTCTGTCCGTGCTCAGACCGCGCCCAGCCTCTCGTTCCTGTCGCCGACGCCTCCCGAGACTGTCCTCGTGCCCCACGGCACCCCTGGAGCTCTGCAGCCCTCTTTGTATCTCTCCTATTCAGACAGAACCCTTCCTCAGGCTGTCTCTGTGCCCCACGGCTCTTTTACCTTATTCAACGCCATCTAGGTTGTCTCCATTCCGTCGCTCATCCCCTGAGCACATCTGTACGTTGCTGGGACACCTTCCCCGAGTTTGGCATTGGGTCCCAGAGTCACTTTCTCTTTCACTCTCGGCACCCTTCTCCTGCCGTCATCGTGTCTCCCGAGCACAGCCTCGTGCCCCACAGCTCCTCTTTTGGCTCTGTAGCACACTTGGTGCCCTTCTCGCTCCCTGGGAACCTTTCCCGATGCCGTCGATTTCATCTCCGGAACAGTCATGTTGTCTTCTGTGCTTGCTAGGATACCTCTGTTCAGTCCCTGGTCCCCTGAGGATATCTGTGGTCTGTTCAAATCCCCCTCTGGACTTCTTCATCATGTCCTCAAGCCTTCTTTTGTCTGTCCCTCTCAGAACCCCTCTGCTACTGTCACGATGCCATCCTGATGTTCTCTGCAGCACACTTTTAGCTCTCTAAGCCCCCTTTGGACCCGTTCTGTTGCAATCGCACCTCTCCTAAGAACTCTGCTCTCAAAAGAGAGCATTCTTTTTCTTCTCTCTGCCATCTAGGATGCCTCCCGAGACCTTCCTTGTGCTCCACAGCATTGTGGTAGCACTCTGCCTCCCTTTTAATCTCTCTTATGTCTCCGAGCCTTTCATGACCTCTCTGCTCCTGTTGTAAAATCCCTAAATTTAGTTATGATAGAAGTAGAATGTTAGAATGTTGTTTGTTCTGAAACTTGCAACCATAGGACCCTTACCAAGTAGTCTCTGTTTCGGGTCAAGGATGAAACAATGAAGACTTGAATAGAGAAAGTTTTGTTGAGTTCTGTAATTATAGGAACCTGTTATGCACCAGTGATGCTGCTTGGAAATCCTTTCACCCTTCCCATCTTGATTAAAGAATCAAGGATGCCAATCAGTAGATATTAATAGACATGATAAATGATTCATTTAAGTGTAGATATTGATAGAATTGTATAAGAGAGCAATTAAGGAAAATAAAACCATGTATTTTGTGTAACGGTAACTAGGTATGATTTATATATCTGATTTAATTATAAACTAACTGTTGAACAATGTGGCATTGTGAAGGAGCAGGATTCGCTTGTCAAGAGGGTGGTAGGTTGTAGGCCTGGTCAGTAAACTGAGAAAAACTTTACAAGATTCCAAGAATGGGCCTTTGCAACTGAGCTGAGCATGCGCAAAGATCGGATTCAACTAGCGGACACCATGAGGAAGACTATGGACGACCACCAGAGGACCTCAGACGACCACCTGTGTACCTGAAGGCGCATGTGTCCCGAGTATTTACGTATATTAATGAGTTTCTGGAAATCATATGAATATGATAATCATTTCTTGGAAATACGGTGAATATGTCTATTTTGATTGTGTATAATTACTACAGTGGAGAAAGTAAGCACGCGCGCTAGGTGGAGCGATCCCCTGTGCGTCCAGTGCTGCAATAAAGAAGCGCCTGCTTTCTACACTTCAAATTGAGTCTTAGAAAGTTCGTATCTTGCCGACTTACGGTAACACTCCCAGTCACCATGCCTCCCGAGACCACCTTTGTGTACTGCAGCCCTGTTTTAGCTCCGTCACGGACTTTGATCCTCTCTCGTTCCCTCAGAAACCCTTCCTCGGGTTTGTTAGTGCCTCAGAGTGCTCTTATCATCCTCTGGTGCCTCCATTAATTTCTCTTTCAACAATTGCCTTTATCGGGTTCCCTTTCCCTAAATTTTAGTTCCTCCCATTTTTCCATATACCCTGTCACTTTTAAAATCTTCTTTCAACACTTCCTTCTCTTCTGCCCCCTGTTCTTATATTTCCTGTGTTTCTTGTAGCCCGTCACTTTTTAAAAATTTCTTTCTGCCTCCCTCTATCTGATTCCCTGTCCCTATTTTTTAATTCCTCCCTCTTGGTCCCGTACCCGGTTGCTTTAAATATTTTCTTTCTAGGTCTCCATTTATTTAGTTTCCTGTCCTTCTCTTTTAATTTTTTGCCATCTATACTATACCCTGTCAATTTTAAGTCTTGTTTCTGTGGCCACTTTTGTCCAGACCACCATCTTTATTTTCTAATGCTCTCCTGTCTGTCCTGTACTTTGTTGCTGCTCCAGTTTTCTTTCTATGTCTACTTTTGTCAAGCTCCCCATCCATATTTTTTAATCCTTTCCTGTGTCATGTATCCCGTTGCTTTTCAAATTTACTTTTATGCATGTCTCTTTTTTTCCCCGTGTTCTTATTTTCTATTTATTCTTGTCTTTCCTTAAAGCCGTCGCATTCTAAGTTTTCTTTCTATGTCAAAGTTTATCCACTTTGCTCTCCCTATTTTTTATGTCGTCCTGTTTATCCTGTACCTCGTCGCTTTTGAAATTTTCTTTCCATGTCTACTTTAACCAATTCACTGTCTTTTTTATTTGTTTCCTGTCTGTCGTGTACCCCATTGCTTTTGAAGTTTTCTATGTCTCTCTGTGTATTTCTCCCTTTTCTATTTTGTAACTTGTTCTTGTCTTTCCTTAATGCCTTTGCTTTTATAATTTTCTTTCTGTGTCTCCCTCTCATCACCCTACCCCTATTTTACAGGTTTTTTTCTGGTCTTTCTTTATTGCCTTTGCTTTTGAAACTTTCTTGCCATGTCAACTTTGACCCAATTTTTTGTTTCAATTTTTTTTTTCCCCCTGGTTGTCCTTTACCCAGTGGCTTTTAAAATTTTCTTTCTGTGCCTACTTTAACCAATTCACTGTCTTTTTATTTTTAATTTTTTTCCTGTCTGTCCGGAACCCCGTTGCTTTTTCAGTTTCCATTCTATGTCTACTTTTATCAAGCTCCCTATCCACACGTTTGAATTTATTCCTGTCTGTCGTGTTCCACGTCACTTCAAAAAATTTTTCTTTCCGTGTGAGTCTCTAATTTTTTTTTTTACCCTATCCTTATTTTTAAGTTTTTTTTCTTGTCTTTCTTAACGCCATCGCTTATTGCATTTTCTTTCTATATCAACATTTATTATGTTTGCTGTGCCTGTTTTTCATTGTGTTCCTGTCTCTCCGGTACCCCATCACTTTTTAAACTTTCTTTCTACGCCTCTGTTGATCTAGTTTTCTGTCCCCCTTTTTAATTTTTTTTTTTCCTGTGTTCCCTGTAGCACAACTTGTTAAATTTTATTTCTGTGTGTGCTGGTTTTGGATGGGATAGAGTTAGTTTTCTTCACAGTAGCTGGTACGGGGCTACGTTTTGGGGTTGTGCTGAAGACAGCATTGATAGCACAGGGATGTGTTAGTTACAGCTGAGCAGCGCTTGCCCAGCGTCAAGGGCTGCTCTGCTCCTCACCCTGCCCTGCCAGCAAGCGTATTTTTTTTCCCTTTACGCCTACCGCGTTTCCCTAATGCCTACCGCCTTTGACAACTTGTTTCTATGCCTGCTTTTATTCCCTTTGCTGTCCTTTTTTCTATTTTTTCTCTTTCTTATGTGCAGTCGCTGTATAGGTTTTCTTTCTAGGTCTCTGTTGTAGTTTGCCGTTGCTATTTTTAAATCTTTTTCCCTATTTCCTTAATCACCGTTGCTTTTAAAATTTGCTGTCTACTTCCATCCCGTTTGCAGTCTTTTTTTTGTCTGCCTTTCTTTTTTCATTATTTCTTGTCTTTCCTTCGTGCCCTCGCTTTTTGAATTTTCTGTTTCTGTCTGCTCTTGAAATGTTCTTTCTGTGCCTACTTTTATTCCCTTTGCTGCCTTTTTTTTCCATTGTTTCTTCTCTGCCTTCTGTGCCATCGCTTTTTAGATCTTCTTTCTGCGTCTTCGTTGTAGTTTGCCGTCGCTATTTTTTAAAGTTTTTCCTTATTTCCTTCATCCCCCTTGCTTTGAAAATTTTCTACGTTTATCTCGTTCGCTCTCTTTAGTTTTTAATTATTTTTCCTTGGTTTTCCTTAGTGCCATGGCTTTTTAGATTTTCTTTCGACGTCTCCGTTTTAGTTCGCCGTCGCCACTTTTAAATTTTTTCCTCATTTCTTTAATCCCCGCGGCTTTTAACACTTTCTGTTTGACTTTTATGCCGTTCACTGCCTTTATTCTTTAATGATTTCTTCTCTTTCCTTAGTGCCGCTGCTTTTAAATTTTTCTCTCAACCTCTCTTTTAGTTTGCTCTCCCTGTTTGGTTTTTTCCCCCCTTTCCCCCCCCAATTCCCATCGCTTTTAAAATGTGTTTTCTACGTCTACTTTTTTTCCCTTCGATATCTTTCTTTCTAATTATTTCTTGTCTTTCCTTAGTGCCGTTGCCTTTTAGATTTTCTGTCCATGTCTGAGTTTCAGTTTACTTTCCCTCTCGTCCAGTTCTTTCCTCTATTAATCTCTTGGCTTTTTAAATTTTCTACTTCTATCTCATTCACATTCTGTATTCTTAAAGTATTTTTTCTTGTTTTTCCTTAGTGCCCTTAGTTGCTTTTTAACTTTTCTGTCTACTTTTACTCTGTTTGCTGTCTTTTCAGTTATTTTTTCTTGGTTTGCCTCAGTGCCATCGCTTTTTAGATTTTTTTTCCCTACCTATCTGTTTTAGGTCAATGTTGCTACGCTTCAATTTCTTCCTTATTTCCCTAATCTTATTTGCTTCTAAAATTTTCCGTCTGCTTTTATTCCGTTCGCTGTCTTTATTTTTTAGTTATTTCTTGTCTTTATTAGCGCCGTGGCTTTTCAAATTTTCTTTCTACATCTCTTTTAGTTCGCTGTCCCGGCTTTTAAATTCTTTTGGTTTCTTTCCCTAATCCCCATTGCTTTTTACATTTTCTACTTCTATCCCGTTCGCTGTCTCTTCTTTTAATTATTTCTCGTCTTTCCTTAGCGCAGTCGTCTTTTAAATTCTCTTTCTACGTCTCTTTTAGTTCGCGGTCCCTATTTCCTCATTTTTCTCTTCCTTTCCCAAATCCCCCCCACTTTTTAAATGTTCTTTCGACGCCCGCTTTTATGCCCTTTGCTGGGTTTTTAAAATTATTTCTTGTCGTTCCTTAGTGCCGTCGCTATTTAAATTTTCTTTCTGCATCTCTGTTTCACTTTGCTGTTCCGATGTCATAATTTTTTCCTTTATTTCCCTAATGCCTACCTTTTTTTTTTTCCTTCCCCCCCTAATTCCCATCGCTTTTAAAATGTGTTTTCTATGCCTACTTTTTTTCCCTTCGATGTCTTTATTTTTAATTATGTCTTGTCTGTCCTTTGTGCTGTAGGCTTTTAAAATTGCTTTCTACTTCTCCATTTTAGTTCAATGTTGCTGTGTTTTAATTTTTCCCTTCTTTCCTTAATCCCTGTTGCTTTTACAATTTTCTGTCTAATTTTATCCTGTTTGCCATCTTTATTTTTTAATTGTTACTTAGCTTTCCTTTGTGCTGGCCCTTTATAAATTTTCTTGCTACATCTGTTTCAGTTTGCTGTTCCTGTTTTTAAATTTTTTTCCATTTATTTCCGTAATGCCCGTCGCTTTTAAATTTTCTACTTTTATCATGTTTGCTGTCTTTATTTTGCTGCATTTTCTGTTAATTTTTTCTTCTCTTTCCCTAGCGCCCTTGCTTTTTAAAGTTTTTTTTCTACATCTCTCTTAGTTTACTGTCCCTATCTTTTATTTTTTCCCTTTATTTCCCTAATCCCCCTCGCTCTTTCAATGGTAGTTCTAGGCCTCCTTTTATTCCCTTCGTTATCTTCATTTCTCATTATTTCTTTACTTTCCTCAGTGCCGTTGCTTTTTAGATTTTCTTTCTACACCTCCGGTTTAGTTCACCGTCCCTTTTTTTAAATTTTTTCGTCATTTCTTCAGTCCCCATTGCTTTTAAGATTTTCAGTCTACTTTCATCCCGTCTACGGTTTTAATTGTTGCTTGCCTTTCATTAGTGCCGTCGCTTTTTAAATTTTCGTCGTACGTCACCATCTTAGTTTGCTGTCCCTATTTTTAATTCTTTTCTCTATTTCCCTAAACCCTGTTGCTTTTAAAATTGTCTGTCTACCTTTATCCCATTCACTGTCTTTATTCTTTAATTGTTTCTTGTCTTTCCTTAGTGCAGTTGCTCTTCACAATTTTGGTCTCTCTTTGTTTAGTTTGCAATTGCTATTTTTTTAATGCTTTTCTCTCTTAGTCCCTTGGCTTTGAAAGTTTTGCTTCTTTTATCTACTTTTATCTAGGTTGCTGTCTTTTTTTTTTTTCCCCAATTGTTTCCTGCTAGTCCTCTACCTAGTTGCTTTTGAAATAATTGTCTTTCTGTGTCAAGCTTCCTATCCGTATTTTTCAGCAGTTCTCAGTATGTTGTGTACCCCGTTGCTTTTTCAATGTACTTTGTATGTGTCTCTCCCTCTTTGCCATCCTTTCTTTATTTTTTAGTTTTTTCTTGTCTTTCCTAATAGAGGTGGCTTTTTAGTTTTTTCGATATCTAATTTTATTGTATCCAATGTGTTGATTTGTTAATTCTTTCCTGTCTGTCCTGCAGCCTGCGCTTCACTTAATATGCCTCTGTTTATTTTGATCACTGTCTCTCTTCTTTGATTTTTGTCCTCTCTTAATCCCTTGGCTTATCCAGTTCCCTACCGTGGAAAAATCCCCCTCCTCCGTCTCTCTGTCTCCTGCCTGTGGGTGTCTCCTCCTCTCTGTCCCTCTCTGCTGTCCTGTCGTCCTGCTCGGACCCTTCCATCTCTCACCCCTGCTCCCTCCCCCTCTTGTTTATGGCTCCATCTCCCTGTTCCTCTGGTTCTCGTGCTCCATCTCTCCATCCTCCTCCTCCTCGTTGCCCTCCATTTCTCTCTCTCTCCACCCTCGTGCGGCTCCCTGTCCCTCTTTTTTTGTTCCCAGCATCCCATTTTCTGGCTCCCTGTCCCACACCTCTTCTCTACCTACCTTCCTTCCGCTTTCTGCTTCCCTTGTTTCCCTCTGTCCTGCTGCCTTGGGGCGCTGAGCCTTGGAGCCAGCTCACTGCCGGGATTCCCTATGATGTGCTTTAATGAATACACTTTTCCTGCCTCCTCTGTGCCCCTGGATGTGTTTGCAGCCCCTGGGTGCAGAGCTCGTGGCTGTGGACAGGTGCAGGGAGGGGGGGATGTGCTGGGGGCTTTGGCAGGGGCCCCTGTTGCCAATGGGCTCCAGCTGGGCCTGGAGCTGGGGCAGTCCCAGGTGTGGCCAGTGAGGCTGAGGGTGGGGCTGGCCCTGCTGTGTGAAGGGGCTGTAGCTGTAAAGGGGGCTGCCACCAGGGCATGCCTTCCTGAGGGAGCTGCCAAAGGGGAGCTGGCTGAGGAGGGAATCTGAGGGGGCCCCGCAGGCAGGTGCCTCTGGCCAGGCGTGGCCAGTCCCTGCAGCAATGAAGGATCTCACCGAGCCGTCCCTGACAGAACGCACCACCAGCACACAGCGCTGGGAGCTCGGTGCCTCCACTGGCTGCATGCGTGAGCCACTGGGAAGCCTCACGGCGGAGGAGCATCGAGGCGCCTGCTGCTGAGGCAGACTGAAAAGCCTTGGGGTGGTGAAGGTCTCCTGCCAGTGCCAGGAGCTGTGGTGAGTCACATGTTCCCTCGTGTGCGTCCCGGCCCACCTCTGCCGCCCTTCCCCGGCTCTCTGCCTGCCTCCCTGCCTGTCCCTGCTTCTGTCTCCCTCTCTGCCAGCCCACCTGCCTGTCTGCCTCCCCAAAACTTGTCACTCTTCTGCCAACTCTGCCCTGTACCACTTCACCTATCGATTTTTTGTTCTCCGTTTTCCTCTCGGCAGCTCCCTCGTCCTACTTTTTCATGCTTTCCTGTGTTCCTTGTACCCCGTTGCATTTTAGGTTATCTTTCTATGTTTACCTCTCTCCAACACCCTGTGCCTATTTTTTAATTTCTTTCACTCTCCTGGTCCCCATCGCTTTTTAAATTTTCTTTCTATGTTTCCTTCTATCCACCTCCCAGTCCCTGGTTTTTTAACACTCCTGTGTTTCTTGTACCCGATCACTGTTAAAATATTCTGTCTGCTTTGCCCTCCGTCCATCTCCCTGTCCCTATGTTTTAATTCTTGTCTATGTTTCTTGTACTCAGTTGCTTTTTAAAATCCCTTCTACGTCTCCCTCTACCTGGCTCCTTTTCTTGAATTTTTTTTTTCATTCTTCCCTGTATTTCTTGTACCCCATCGCGATTTAATTTCTCTTTCAACAATTCCCTTTATTGGGTTCCCTTTCCCTAAATTTTAATTCCTTAGTCTTTCCTTAGTGCTGTCGCTTTTTAAATTTTCTTTCTACGTCTGTTTTAGTGTGCTGTTCCGATTTTGTAATATTTTCCTTTATTTCCCTAATGCCTACCGCGTTTGACAAGTTGTTTCTAGGCCTGCTTTTATTCCCTTTGCTGTCTTTTTTTACTATTTCTTCTCTTTCTCATGTGCCATCGCTGTATAGGTTTTCTTTCTAGGCCTCTGTTGTAGTTTGCCGTCGCTATTTTTAAATCTTTTTCCTTATTTCCTTAATCACCGTTGCTTTTAAAATACGCTGTCTACTTTCATCCCATTCGCAGTCTTTTTTTTGTCTACCTGTTTTTTAATCATTTCTTGTCTTTCCTTCGTGCCCTCGCTTTTTGTATTTTCTCTCTGTGTCTATATGTCACCATGATTTAGTCTTTTCCTTTATTTCCTCAACCTTTTTGCTTTTTAAATTTTTTTCTACGTTTGCTTTCATACAGTTCCTGTCCCTATTTTTAAATTCTCTCTTGTCTTTTGGGTACTCTCTCAATTTTTCGATTTTCTTTCTATGTCGCTGTTTATTTAGTTTGTTGTCCCTATTTTTTAACTTTTTCCTCCTTTAATGCCTTCATTTTTCAATTTTTTTTCTATGCCTACTTTTATCTAGCTTTCTGTCCCTATTTTTACATTTTTTTCTCCTCTGCCTTGTCCCATTTTGCTTTTAAAATTTTCTTTCTATGTCTACCTTTAACAAACTGTACATCCCTGGCTTTTCATTCTTTTTTGTTTGTCACATACCTTGTCGCCTTTTAAATTTTCTTTGTGTCTTATTTTTTTTCTCTTCTCTTCTCTTCTCTTCTCTCAGTTCATCCCGAGGCTTTAGACGGTCTCCTCGGCACGCTTTTATTTCTGGAGTGTAATTCGTACCCCCTTGGTTTGTTAGAACATCTCAGGTTATCCTTCTTCCTCAGAGTAGTGTTTCTGTCCTCTCCTCCATCTCGACGGCCTCCAATGGGTCAGTGTCTCCCTCACAACATCTGTACTCTGTTCAAATCCCCTCCCGAGTCCCTTTGTGCCCTCGAGCCTTCTCTCTGGCCACCTCAGCACCCCTCTGTCTCTGTCACAATGCTTCCTGTGAGCGTCCTTGCACTCCATGGCCATCCTTCAGTTCTGCAGCAGGCGTTGTGTCTTTCTTATCCAGAGACAACTCCTCCTCAGGCTTTCATTTTGTCCCAGAGCACTTTCTCACCTTCCCCTCTACCATGTCTGATGCCTCCGTTTGGTCCCCTGAGTACGTCTGTACTCTGTTCACATCCCCTCTGGAGTACCTCATTGTGTCAGCAATCCTTCGCTTGTCTCTCTGTCCGTGCTCAGCCACGCCCCCAGCCCTCTCGTTCCTGTCGCGACGCCTCCCGAGACTGTCCTCGTGCCCCACGGCACCCCTGGAGCTCTGCAGCCCTCTTTGTATCTCTCCTATTCAGACAGAACCCTTCCTCAGGCTGTCTCTGTGCCCCACGGCTCTTTTACCTTATTCAACGCCATCTAGGTTGTCTCCATTCCGTCGCTCATCCCCTGAGCACATCTGTACGTTGCTGGGACACCTTCCCGAGTTTGGCATTGGGTCCCAGAGTCACTTTCTCTTTCACTCTCGGCACCCTTCTCCTGCCGTCATCGTGTCTCCCGAGCACAGCCTCGTGCCCCGCAGCTCTCTTTTGGCTCTGTAGCACACTTGGTGCCCTTCTCGCTCCCTGGGAACCTTTCCCGATGCCGTCGATTTCATCTCCGGAACAGTCATGTTGTCTTCTGTGCTTGCTAGGATACCTCTGTTCAGTCCCTGGTCCCCTGAGGATATCTGTGGTCTGTTCAAATCCCCTCTGGACTTCTTCATCATGTCCTCAAGCCTTCTTTTGTCTGTCCCTCTCAGAACCCCTCTGCTACTGTCACGATGCCTCCTGATGTTCTCTGCAGCACACTTTTAGCTCTCTAAGCCCCCTTTGGACCCGTTCTGTTGCAATCGCACCTCTCCTAAGAACTCTGCTCTCAAAAGAGAGCATTCTTTTTCTTCTCTCTGCCATCTAGGATGCCTCCCGAGACCTTCCTTGTGCTCCACAGCATTGTGGTAGCACTCTGCCTCCCTTTTAATCTCTCTTATGTCTCCGAGCCTTTCATGACCTCTCTGCTCCTGTTGTAAAATCCCTAAATTTAGTTATGATAGAAGTAGAATGTTAGAATGTTGTTTGTTCTGAAACTTGCAACCATAGGACCCTTACCAAGTAGTCTCTGTTTCGGGTCAAGGATGAAACAATGAAGACTTGAATAGAGAAAGTTTTGTTGAGTTCTGTAATTATAGGAACCTGTTATGCACCAGTGATGCTGCTTGGAAATCCTTTCACCCTTCCCATCTTGATTAAAGAATCAAGGATGCCAATCAGTAGATATTAATAGACATGATAAATGATTCATTTAAGTGTAGATATTGATAGAATTGTATAAGAGAGCAATTAAGGAAAATAAAACCATGTATTTTGTGTAACGGTAACTAGGTATGATTTATATATCTGATTTAATTATAAACTAACTGTTGAACAATGTGGCATTGTGAAGGAGCAGGATTCGCTTGTCAAGAGGGTGGTAGGTTGTAGGCCTGGTCAGTAAACTGAGAAAAACTTTACAAGATTCCAAGAATGGGCCTTTGCAACTGAGCTGAGCATGCGCAAAGATCGGATTCAACTAGCGGACACCATGAGGAAGACTATGGACGACCACCAGAGGACCTCAGACGACCACCTGTGTACCTGAAGGCGCATGTGTCCCGAGTATTTACGTATATTAATGAGTTTCTGGAAATCATATGAATATGATAATCATTTCTTGGAAATACGGTGAATATGTCTATTTTGATTGTGTATAATTACTACAGTGGAGAAAGTAAGCACGCGCGCTAGGCGGAGCGATCCCCTGTGCGTCCAGTGCTGCAATAAAGAAGCGCCTGCTTTCTACACTTCAAATTGAGTCTTAGAAAGTTCGTATCTTGCCGACTTACGGTAACACTCCCAGTCACCATGCCTCCCGAGACCACCTTTGTGTACTGCAGCCCTGTTTTAGCTCCGTCACGGACTTTGATCCTCTCTCGTTCCCTCAGAAACCCTTCCTCGGGTTTGTTAGTGCCTCAGAGTGCTCTTATCATCCTCTGGTGCCTCCATTAATTTCTCTTTCAACAATTGCCTTTATCGGGTTCCCTTTCCCTAAATTTTAGTTCCTCCCATTTTTCCATATACCCTGTCACTTTTAAAATCTTCTTTCAACACTTCCTTCTCTTCTGCCCCCTGTTCTTATATTTCCTGTGTTTCTTGTAGCCCGTCACTTTTTTAAAATTTCTTTCTGCCTCCCTCTATCTGATTCCCTGTCCCTATTTTTTAATTCCTCCCTCTTGGTCCCGTACCCGGTTGCTTTAAATATTTTCTTTCTAGGTCTCCATTTATTTAGTTTCCTGTCCTTCTCTTTTAATTTTTTGCCATCTATACTATACCCTGTCAATTTTAAGTCTTGTTTCTGTGGCCACTTTTGTCCAGACCACCATCTTTATTTTCTAATGCTCTCCTGTCTGTCCTGTACTCTGTTGCTGCTTCAGTTTTCTTTCTATGTCTACTTTTGTCAAGCTCCCCATCCATATTTTTTAATCCTTTCCTGTGTCATGTATCCCGTTGCTTTTCAAATTTACTTTTATGCATGTCTCTTTTTTTCCCCGTGTTCTTATTTTCTATTTATTCTTGTCTTTCCTTAAAGCCGTCGCATTCTAAGTTTTCTTTCTATGTCAAAGTTTATCCACTTTGCTCTCCCTATTTTTTATGTCGTCCTGTTTATCCTGTACCTCGTCGCTTTTGAAATTTTCTTTCCATGTCTACTTTAACCAATTCACTGTCTGTCTTTTTTATTTGTTTCCTGTCTGTCGTGTACCCCATTGCTTTTGAAGTTTTCTATGTCTCTCTGTGTATTTCTCCCTTTTCTATTTTGTAACTTGTTCTTGTCTTTCCTTAATGCCTTTGCTTTTATAATTTTCTTTCTGTGTCTCCCTCTCATCACCCTACCCCTATTTTACAGGTTTTTTTCTGGTCTTTCTTTATTGCCTTTGCTTTTGAAACTTTCTTGCCATGTCAACTTTGACCCAATTTTTTGTTTCAATTTTTTTTTTCCCCTGGTTGTCCTTTACCCAGTGGCTTTTAAAATTTTCTTTCTGTGCCTACTTTAACCAATTCACTGTCTTTTTATTTTTAATTTTTTTCCTGTCTGTCCGGAACCCCGTTGCTTTTTCAGTTTCCATTCTATGTCTACTTTTATCAAGCTCCCTATCCACACGTTTGAATTTATTCCTGTCTGTCGTGTTCCACGTCACTTCAAAAAATTTTTCTTTCCGTGTGAGTCTCTAATTTTTTTTTTACCCTATCCTTATTTTTAAGGTTTTTTTCTTGTCTTTCTTAACGCCATCGCTTATTGCATTTTCTTTCTATATCAACATTTATTATGTTTGCTGTGCCTGTTTTTCATTGTGTTCCTGTCTCTCCGGTACCCCATCACTTTTTAAACTTTCTTTCTACACCTCTGTTGATCTAGTTTTCTGTCCCCCTTTTTAATTTTTTTTTTTCCTGTGTTCCCTGTAGCACAACTTGTTAAATTTTATTTCTGTGTGTGCTGGTTTTGGATGGGATAGAGTTAGTTTTCTTCACAGTAGCTGGTACGGGGCTACGTTTTGGGGTTGTGCTGAAGACAGCATTGATAGCACAGGGATGTGTTAGTTACAGCTGAGCAGCGCTTGCCCAGCGTCAAGGGCTGCTCTGCTCCTCACCCTGCCCTGCCAGCAAGCGTATTTTTTTTCCCTTTACGCCTACCGCGTTTCCCTAATGCCTACCGCGTTTCCCTAATGCCTACCGCCTTTGACAACTTGTTTCTATGCCTGCTTTTATTCCCTTTGCTGTCCTTTTTTCTATTTTTTCTCTTTCTTATGTGCAGTCGCTGTATAGGTTTTCTTTCTAGGTCTCTGTTGTAGTTTGCCGTTGCTATTTTTAAATCTTTTTCCCTATTTCCTTAATCACCGTTGCTTTTAAAATTTGCTGTCTACTTCCATCCCGTTTGCAGTCTTTTTTTTGTCTGCCTTTCTTTTTTCATTATTTCTTGTCTTTCCTTCGTGCCCTCGCTTTTTGAATTTTCTGTTTCTGTCTGCTCTTGAAATGTTCTTTCTGTGCCTACTTTTATTCCCTTTGCTGCCTTTTTTTTCCATTGTTTCTTCTCTGCCTTCTGTGCCATCACTTTTTAGATCTTCTTTCTGCGTCTTCGTTGTAGTTTGCCGTCGCTATTTTTTAAAGTTTTTCCTTATTTCCTTCATCCCCCTTGCTTTGAAAATTTTCTACGTTTATCTCGTTCGCTCTCTTTAGTTTTTAATTATTTTTCCTTGGTTTTCCTTAGTGCCATGGCTTTTTAGATTTTCTTTCGACGTCTCCGTTTTAGTTCGCCGTCGCCACTTTTAAATTTTTTCCTCATTTCTTTAATCCCCGCGGCTTTTAACACTTTCTGTTTGACTTTTATGCCGTTCACTGCCTTTATTCTTTAATGATTTCTTCTCTTTCCTTAGTGCCGCTGCTTTTAAATTTTTCTCTCAACCTCTCTTTTAGTTTGCTCTCCCTGTTTGTTTTTTTTCCCCCTTCCCCCCCCCAATTCCCATCGCTTTTAAAATGTGTTTTCTACGTCTACTTTTTTTCCCTTCGATATCTTTCTTTCTAATTATTTCTTGTCTTTCCTTAGTGCCGTTGCCTTTTAGATTTTCTGTCCATGTCTGAGTTTCAGTTTACTTTCCCTCTCGTCCAGTTCTTTCCTCTATTAATCTCTTGGCTTTTTAAATTTTCTACTTCTATCTCATTCACATTCTGTATTCTTAAAGTATTTTTTCTTGTTTTTCCTTAGTGCCCTTAGTTGCTTTTTAACTTTTCTGTCTACTTTTACTCTGTTTGCTGTCTTTTCAGTTATTTTTTCTTGGTTTGCCTCAGTGCCATCGCTTTTTAGATTTTTTTTCCCTACCTATCTGTTTTAGGTCAATGTTGCTACGCTTCAATTTCTTCCTTATTTCCCTAATCTTATTTGCTTCTAAAATTTTCCGTCTGCTTTTATTCCGTTCGCTGTCTTTATTTTTTAGTTATTTCTTGTCTTTATTAGCGCCGTGGCTTTTCAAATTTTCTTTCTACATCTCTTTTAGTTCGCTGTCCCGGCTTTTAAATTCTTTTGGTTTCTTTCCCTAATCCCCATTGCTTTTTACATTTTCTACTTCTATCCCGTTCGCTGTCTCTTCTTTTAATTATTTCTCGTCTTTCCTTAGCGCAGTCGTCTTTTAAATTCTCTTTCTACGTCTCTTTTAGTTCGCGGTCCCTATTTCCTCATTTTTCTCTTCCTTTCCCAAATCCCCCCCACTTTTTAAATGTTCTTTCGACGCCCGCTTTTATGCCCTTTGCTGGGTTTTTAAAATTATTTCTTGTCGTTCCTTAGTGCCGTCGCTATTTAAATTTTCTTTCTGCATCTCTGTTTCACTTTGCTGTTCCGATGTCATAATTTTTTCCTTTATTTCCCTAATGCCTACCTTTTTTTTTTCCTTCCCCCCCCCTAATTCCCATCGCTTTTAAAATGTGTTTTCTATGCCTACTTTTTTTCCCTTCGATGTCTTTATTTTTAATTATGTCTTGTCTGTCCTTTGTGCTGTAGGCTTTTAAAATTGCTTTCTACTTCTCCATTTTAGTTCAATGTTGCTGTGTTTTAATTTTTCCCTTCTTTCCTTAATCCCTGTTGCTTTTACAATTTTCTGTCTAATTTTATCCTGTTTGCCATCTTTATTTTTTAATTGTTACTTAGCTTTCCTTTGTGCTGGCCCTTTATAAATTTTCTTGCTACATCTGTTTCAGTTTGCTGTTCCTGTTTTTAAATTTTTTTCCATTTATTTCCGTAATGCCCGTCGCTTTTAAATTTTCTACTTTTATCATGTTTGCTGTCTTTATTTTGCTGCGTTTTCTGTTAATTTTTTCTTCTCTTTCCCTAGCGCCCTTGCTTTTTAAAGTTTTTTTTCTACATCTCTCTTAGTTTACTGTCCCTATCTTTTATTTTTTCCCTTTATTTCCCTAATCCCCCTCGCTCTTTCAATGGTAGTTCTAGGCCTCCTTTTATTCCCTTCGTTATCTTCATTTCTCATTATTTCTTTACTTTCCTCAGTGCCGTTGCTTTTTAGATTTTCTTTCTACACCTCCGGTTTAGTTCACCGTCCCTTTTTTTAAATTTTTTCGTCATTTCTTCAGTCCCCATTGCTTTTAAGATTTTCAGTCTACTTTCATCCCGTCTACGGTTTTAATTGTTGCTTGCCTTTCATTAGTGCCGTCGCTTTTTAAATTTTCGTCGTACGTCACCATCTTAGTTTGCTGTCCCTATTTTTAATTCTTTTCTCTATTTCCCTAAACCCTGTTGCTTTTAAAATTGTCTGTCTACCTTTATCCCATTCACTGTCTTTATTCTTTAATTGTTTCTTGTCTTTCCTTAGTGCAGTTGCTCTTCACAATTTTGGTCTCTCTTTGTTTAGTTTGCAATTGCTATTTTTTTAATGCTTTTCTCTCTTAGTCCCTTGGCTTTGAAAGTTTTGCTTCTTTTATCTACTTTTATCTAGGTTGCTGTCTTTTTTTTTTTCCCCAATTGTTTCCTGCTAGTCCTCTACCTAGTTGCTTTTGAAATAATTGTCTTTCTGTGTCAAGCTTCCTATCCGTATTTTTCAGCAGTTCTCAGTATGTTGTGTACCCCGTTGCTTTTTCAATGTACTTTGTATGTGTCTCTCCCTCTTTGCCATCCTTTCTTTATTTTTTAGTTTTTTCTTGTCTTTCCTAATAGAGGTGGCTTTTTAGTTTTTTCGATATCTAATTTTATTGTATCCAATGTGTTGATTTGTTAATTCTTTCCTGTCTGTCCTGCAGCCTGCGCTTCACTTAATAAATTTTCTTCGTATGCCTCTGTTTATTTTGATCACTGTCTCTCTTCTTTGATTTTTGTCCTCTCTTAATCCCTTGGCTTATCCAGTTCCCTACCGTGGAAAAATCCCCCTCCTCCGTCTCTCTGTCTCCTGCCTGTGGGTGTCTCCTCCTCTCTGTCCCTCTCTGCTGTCCTGTCGTCCTGCTCGGACCCTTCCATCTCTCACCCCTGCTCCCTCCCCCTCTTGTTTATGGCTCCATCTCCCTGTTCCTCTGGTTCTCGTGCTCCATCTCTCCATCCTCCTCCTCCTCGTTGCCCTCCATTTCTCTCTCTCTCCACCCTCGTGCGGCTCCCTGTCCCTCTTTTTTTGTTCCCAGCATCCCATTTTCTGGCTCCCTGTCCCACACCTCTTCTCTACCTACCTTCCTTCCGCTTTCCGCTTCCCTTGTTTCCCTCTGTCCTGCTGCCTTGGGGCGCTGAGCCTTGGAGCCAGCTCACTGCCGGGATTCCCTATGATGTGCTTTAATGAATACACTTTTCCTGCCTCCTCTGTGCCCCTGGATGTGTTTGCAGCCTCTGGGTGCAGAGCTCGTGGCTGTGGACAGGTGCAGGGAGGGGGGGATGTGCTGGGGGCTTTGGCAGGGGCCCCTGTTGCCAATGGGCTCCAGCTGGGCCTGGAGCTGGGGCAGTCCCAGGTGTGGCCAGTGAGGCTGAGGGTGGGGCTGGCCCTGCTGTGTGAAGGGGCTCTAGCTGTAAAGGGGGCTGCCACCAGGGCATGCCTTCCTGAGGGAGCTGCCAAAGGGGAGCTGGCTGAGGAGGGAATCTGAGGGGGCCCCGCAGGCAGGTGCCTCTGGCCAGGCGTGGCCAGTCCCTGCAGCAATGAAGGATCTCACCGAGCCGTCCCTGACAGAACGCACCACCAGCACACAGCGCTGGGAGCTCGGTGCCTCCACTGGCTGCATGCGTGAGCCACTGGGAAGCCTCACGGCGGAGGAGCATCGAGGCGCCTGCTGCTGAGGCAGACTGAAAAGCCTTGGGGTGGTGAAGGTCTCCTGCCAGTGCCAGGAGCTGTGGTGAGTCACATGTTCCCTCGTGTGCGTCCCGGCCCACCTCTGCCGCCCTTCCCCGGCTCTCTGCCTGCCTCCCTGCCTGTCCCTGCTTCTGTCTCCCTCTCTGCCAGCCCACCTGCCTGTCTGCCTCCCCAAAACTTGTCACTCTTCTGCCAACTCTGCCCTGTACCACTTCACCTATCGATTTTTTGTTCTCCGTTTTCCTCTCGGCAGCTCCCTCGTCCTACTTTTTCATGCTTTCCTGTGTTCCTTGTACCCCGTTGCATTTTAGGTTATCTTTCTATGTTTACCTCTCTCCAACACCCTGTGCCTATTTTTTAATTTCTTTCACTCTCCTGGTCCCCATCGCTTTTTAAATTTTCTTTCTATGTTTCCTTCTATCCACCTCCCAGTCCCTGGTTTTTTAACACTCCTGTGTTTCTTGTACCCGATCACTGTTAAAATATTCTGTCTGCTTTGCCCTCCGTCCCTCTCCCTGTCCCTATGTTTTAATTCTTGTCTATGTTTCTTGTACTCAGTTGCTTTTTAAAATCCCTTCTACGTCTCCCTCTACCTGGCTCCTTTTCTTGAATTTTTTTTTTCATTCTTCCCTGTATTTCTTGTACCCCATCGCGATTTAATTTCTCTTTCAACAATTCCCTTTATTGGGTTCCCTTTCCCTAAATTTTAATTCCTTAGTCTTTCCTTAGTGCTGTCGCTTTTTAAATTTTCTTTCTACGTCTGTTTTAGTGTGCTGTTCCGATTTTGTAATATTTTCCTTTATTTCCCTAATGCCTACCGCGTTTGACAAGTTGTTTCTAGGCCTGCTTTTATTCCCTTTGCTGTCTTTTTTTACTATTTCTTCTCTTTCTCATGTGCCATCGCTGTATAGGTTTTCTTTCTAGGCCTCTGTTGTAGTTTGCCGTCGCTATTTTTAAATCTTTTTCCTTATTTCCTTAATCACCGTTGCTTTTAAAATACGCTGTCTACTTTCATCCCATTCGCAGTCTTTTTTTTGTCTACCTGTTTTTTAATCATTTCTTGTCTTTCCTTCGTGCCCTCGCTTTTTGTATTTTCTCTCTGTGTCTATATGTCACCATGATTTAGTCTTTTCCTTTATTTCCTCAACCTTTTTGCTTTTTAAATTTTTTTCTACGTTTGCTTTCATACAGTTCCTGTCCCTATTTTTAAATTCTCTCTTGTCTTTTGGGTACTCTCTCAATTTTTCGATTTTCTTTCTATGTCGCTGTTTATTTAGTTTGTTGTCCCTATTTTTTAACTTTTTCCTCCTTTAATGCCTTCATTTTTCAATTTTTTTTCTATGCCTACTTTTATCTAGCTTTCTGTCCCTATTTTTACATTTTTTTCTCCTCTGCCTTGTCCCATTTTGCTTTTAAAATTTTCTTTCTATGTCTACCTTTAACAAACTGTACATCCCTGGCTTTTCATTCTTTTTTGTTTGTCACATACCTTGTCGCCTTTTAAATTTTCTTTGTGTCTTATTTTTTTTCTCTTCCCTTCTCTTCCCTTCTCTTCCCTTCTCTTCCCTTCTCTTCCCTTCTCTTCCCTTCTCTTCCCTTCTCTTCCCTTCTCTTCCCTTCTCTTCCCTTCTCTTCCCTTCTCTTCCCTTCTCTTCCCTTCTCTTCCCTTCTCTTCCCTTCTCTTCCCTTCTCTTCCCTTCTCTTCCCTTCTCTTCCCTTCTCTTCCCTTCTCTTCCCTTCTCTTCCCTTCTCTTCCCTTCTCTTCCCTTCTCTTCCCTTCTCTTCCCTTCTCTTCCCTTCTCTTCCCTTCTCTTCCCTTCTCTTCCCTTCTCTTCCCTTCTCTTCCCTTCTCTTCCCTTCTCTTCCCTTCTCTTCCCTTCTCTTCCCTTCTCTTCCCTTCTCTTCCCTTCTCTTCCCTTCTCTTCCCTTCTCTTCCCTTCTCTTCCCTTCTCTTCCCTTCTCTTCCCTTCTCTCAGTTCATCCCGAGGCTTTAGACGGTCTCCTCGGCACGCTTTTATTTCTGGAGTGTAATTCGTACCCCCTTGGTTTGTTAGAACATCTCAGGTTATCCTTCTTCCTCAGAGTAGTGTTTCTGTCCTCTCCTCCATCTCGACGGCCTCCAATGGGTCAGTGTCTCCCTCACAACATCTGTACTCTGTTCAAATCCCCTCCCGAGTCCCTTTGTGCCCTCGAGCCTTCTCTCTGGCCACCTCAGCACCCCTCTGTCTCTGTCACAATGCTTCCTGTGAGCGTCCTTGCACTCCATGGCCATCCTTCAGTTCTGCAGCAGGCGTTGTGTCTTTCTTATCCAGAGACAACTCCTCCTCAGGCTTTCATTTTGTCCCAGAGCACTTTCTCACCTTCCCCTCTACCATGTCTGATGCCTCCGTTTGGTCCCCTGAGTACGTCTCCCTCTGGAGTACCTCATTGTGTCAGCAATCCTTCGCTTGTCTCTCTGTCCGTGCTCAGCCGCGCCCCCAGCCCTCTCGTTCCTGTCGCGACGCCTCCCGAGACTGTCCTCGTGCCCCACGGCACCCCTGGAGCTCTGCAGCCCTCTTTGTATCTCTCCTATTCAGACAGAACCCTTCCTCAGGCTGTCTCTGTGCCCCACGGCTCTTTTACCTTATTCAACGCCATCTAGGTTGTCTCCATTCCGTCGCTCATCCCCTGAGCACATCTGTACGTTGCTGGGACACCTTCCCGAGTTTGGCATTGGGTCCCAGAGTCACTTTCTCTTTCACTCTCGGCACCCTTCTCCTGCCGTCATCGTGTCTCCCGAGCACAGCCTCGTGCCCCACAGCTCTCTTTTGGCTCTGTAGCACACTTGGTGCCCTTCTCGCTCCCTGGGAACCTTTCCCGATGCCGTCGATTTCATCTCCGGAACAGTCATGTTGTCTTCTGTGCTTGCTAGGATACCTCTGTTCAGTCCCTGGTCCCCTGAGGATATCTGTGGTCTGTTCAAATCCCCTCTGGACTTCTTCATCATGTCCTCAAGCCTTCTTTTGTCTGTCCCTCTCAGAACCCCTCTGCTACTGTCACGATGCCTCCTGATGTTCTCTGCAGCACACTTTTAGCTCTCTAAGCCCCCTTTGGACCCGTTCTGTTGCAATCGCACCTCTCCTAAGAACTCTGCTCTCAAAAGAGAGCATTCTTTTTCTTCTCTCTGCCATCTAGGATGCCTCCCGAGACCTTCCTTGTGCTCCACAGCATTGTGGTAGCACTCTGCCTCCCTTTTAATCTCTCTTATGTCTCCGAGCCTTTCATGACCTCTCTGCTCCTGTTGTAAAATCCCTAAATTTAGTTATGATAGAAGTAGAATGTTAGAATGTTGTTTGTTCTGAAACTTGCAACCATAGGACCCTTACCAAGTAGTCTCTGTTTCGGGTCAAGGATGAAACAATGAAGACTTGAATAGAGAAAGTTTTGTTGAGTTCTGTAATTATAGGAACCTGTTATGCACCAGTGATGCTGCTTGGAAATCCTTTCACCCTTCCCATCTTGATTAAAGAATCAAGGATGCCAATCAGTAGATATTAATAGACATGATAAATGATTCATTTAAGTGTAGATATTGATAGAATTGTATAAGAGAGCAATTAAGGAAAATAAAACCATGTATTTTGTGTAACGGTAACTAGGTATGATTTATATATCTGATTTAATTATAAACTAACTGTTGAACAATGTGGCATTGTGAAGGAGCAGGATTCGCTTGTCAAGAGGGTGGTAGGTTGTAGGCCTGGTCAGTAAACTGAGAAAAACTTTACAAGATTCCAAGAATGGGCCTTTGCAACTGAGCTGAGCATGCGCAAAGATCGGATTCAACTAGCGGACACCATGAGGAAGACTATGGACGACCACCAGAGGACCTCAGACGACCACCTGTGTACCTGAAGGCGCACGTGTCCCGAGTATTTACGTATATTAATGAGTTTCTGGAAATCATATGAATATGATAATCATTTCTTGGAAATACGGTGAATATGTCTATTTTGATTGTGTATAATTACTACAGTGGAGAAAGTAAGCACGCGCGCTAGGCGGAGCGATCCCCTGTGCGTCCAGTGCTGCAATAAAGAAGCGCCTGCTTTCTACACTTCAAATTGAGTCTTAGAAAGTTCGTATCTTGCCGACTTACGGTAACACTCCCAGTCACCATGCCTCCCGAGACCACCTTTGTGTACTGCAGCCCTGTTTTAGCTCCGTCACGGACTTTGATCCTCTCTCGTTCCCTCAGAAACCCTTCCTCGGGTTTGTTAGTGCCTCAGAGTGCTCTTATCATCCTCTGGTGCCTCCATTAATTTCTCTTTCAACAATTGCCTTTATCGGGTTCCCTTTCCCTAAATTTTAGTTCCTCCCATTTTTCCATATACCCTGTCACTTTTAAAATCTTCTTTCAACACTTCCTTCTCTTCTGCCCCCTGTTCTTATATTTCCTGTGTTTCTTGTAGCCCGTCACTTTTTAAAAATTTCTTTCTGCCTCCCTCTATCTGATTCCCTGTCCCTATTTTTTAATTCCTCCCTCTTGGTCCCGTACCCGGTTGCTTTAAATATTTTCTTTCTAGGTCTCCATTTATTTAGTTTCCTGTCCTTCTCTTTTAATTTTTTGCCATCTATACTATACCCTGTCAATTTTAAGTCTTGTTTCTGTGGCCACTTTTGTCCAGACCACCATCTTTATTTTCTAATGCTCTCCTGTCTGTCCTGTACTCTGTTGCTGCTTCAGTTTTCTTTCTATGTCTACTTTTGTCAAGCTCCCCATCCATATTTTTTAATCCTTTCCTGTGTCATGTATCCCGTTGCTTTTCAAATTTACTTTTATGCATGTCTCTTTTTTTCCCCGTGTTCTTATTTTCTATTTATTCTTGTCTTTCCTTAAAGCCGTCGCATTCTAAGTTTTCTTTCTATGTCAAAGTTTATCCACTTTGCTCTCCCTATTTTTTATGTCGTCCTGTTTATCCTGTACCTCGTCGCTTTTGAAATTTTCTTTCCATGTCTACTTTAACCAATTCACTGTCTGTCTTTTTTATTTGTTTCCTGTCTGTCGTGTACCCCATTGCTTTTGAAGTTTTCTATGTCTCTCTGTGTATTTCTCCCTTTTCTATTTTGTAACTTGTTCTTGTCTTTCCTTAATGCCTTTGCTTTTATAATTTTCTTTCTGTGTCTCCCTCTCATCACCCTACCCCTATTTTACAGGTTTTTTTCTGGTCTTTCTTTATTGCCTTTGCTTTTGAAACTTTCTTGCCATGTCAACTTTGACCCAATTTTTTGTTTCAATTTTTTTTTTCCCCTGGTTGTCCTTTACCCAGTGGCTTTTAAAATTTTCTTTCTGTGCCTACTTTAACCAATTCACTGTCTTTTTATTTTTAATTTTTTTCCTGTCTGTCCGGAACCCCGTTGCTTTTTCAGTTTCCATTCTATGTCTACTTTTATCAAGCTCCCTATCCACACGTTTGAATTTATTCCTGTCTGTCGTGTTCCACGTCACTTCAAAAAATTTTTCTTTCCGTGTGAGTCTCTAATTTTTTTTTTTACCCTATCCTTATTTTTAAGTTTTTTTTCTTGTCTTTCTTAACGCCATCGCTTATTGCATTTTCTTTCTATATCAACATTTATTATGTTTGCTGTGCCTGTTTTTCATTGTGTTCCTGTCTCTCCGGTACCCCATCACTTTTTAAACTTTCTTTCTACGCCTCTGTTGATCTAGTTTTCTGTCCCCCTTTTTAATTTTTTTTTTTCCTGTGTTCCCTGTAGCACAACTTGTTAAATTTTATTTCTGTGTGTGCTGGTTTTGGATGGGATAGAGTTAGTTTTCTTCACAGTAGCTGGTACGGGGCTACGTTTTGGGGTTGTGCTGAAGACAGCATTGATAGCACAGGGATGTGTTAGTTACAGCTGAGCAGCGCTTGCCCAGCGTCAAGGGCTGCTCTGCTCCTCACCCTGCCCTGCCAGCAAGCGTATTTTTTTTCCCTTTACGCCTACCGCCTTTGACAACTTGTTTCTATGCCTGCTTTTATTCCCTTTGCTGTCCTTTTTTCTATTTTTTCTCTTTCTTATGTGCAGTCGCTGTATAGGTTTTCTTTCTAGGTCTCTGTTGTAGTTTGCCGTTGCTATTTTTAAATCTTTTTCCCTATTTCCTTAATCACCGTTGCTTTTAAAATTTGCTGTCTACTTCCATCCCGTTTGCAGTCTTTTTTTTGTCTGCCTTTCTTTTTTCATTATTTCTTGTCTTTCCTTCGTGCCCTCGCTTTTTGAATTTTCTGTTTCTGTCTGCTCTTGAAATGTTCTTTCTGTGCCTACTTTTATTCCCTTTGCTGCCTTTTTTTTCCATTGTTTCTTCTCTGCCTTCTGTGCCATCGCTTTTTAGATCTTCTTTCTGCGTCTTCGTTGTAGTTTGCCGTCGCTATTTTTTAAAGTTTTTCCTTATTTCCTTCATCCCCCTTGCTTTGAAAATTTTCTACGTTTATCTCGTTCGCTCTCTTTAGTTTTTAATTATTTTTCCTTGGTTTTCCTTAGTGCCATGGCTTTTTAGATTTTCTTTCGACGTCTCCGTTTTAGTTCGCCGTCGCCACTTTTAAATTTTTTCCTCATTTCTTTAATCCCCGCGGCTTTTAACACTTTCTGTTTGACTTTTATGCCGTTCACTGCCTTTATTCTTTAATGATTTCTTCTCTTTCCTTAGTGCCGCTGCTTTTAAATTTTTCTCTCAACCTCTCTTTTAGTTTGCTCTCCCTGTTTGTTTTTTTTCCCCCTTCCCCCCCCCAATTCCCATCGCTTTTAAAATGTGTTTTCTACGTCTACTTTTTTTCCCTTCGATATCTTTCTTTCTAATTATTTCTTGTCTTTCCTTAGTGCCGTTGCCTTTTAGATTTTCTGTCCATGTCTGAGTTTCAGTTTACTTTCCCTCTCGTCCAGTTCTTTCCTCTATTAATCTCTTGGCTTTTTAAATTTTCTACTTCTATCTCATTCACATTCTGTATTCTTAAAGTATTTTTTCTTGTTTTTCCTTAGTGCCCTTAGTTGCTTTTTAACTTTTCTGTCTACTTTTACTCTGTTTGCTGTCTTTTCAGTTATTTTTTCTTGGTTTGCCTCAGTGCCATCGCTTTTTAGATTTTTTTTCCCTACCTATCTGTTTTAGGTCAATGTTGCTACGCTTCAATTTCTTCCTTATTTCCCTAATCTTATTTGCTTCTAAAATTTTCCGTCTGCTTTTATTCCGTTCGCTGTCTTTATTTTTTAGTTATTTCTTGTCTATTAGCGCCGTGGCTTTTCAAATTTTCTTTCTACATCTCTTTTAGTTCGCTGTCCCGGCTTTTAAATTCTTTTGGTTTCTTTCCCTAATCCCCATTGCTTTTTACATTTTCTACTTCTATCCCGTTCGCTGTCTCTTCTTTTAATTATTTCTCGTCTTTCCTTAGCGCAGTCGTCTTTTAAATTCTCTTTCTACGTCTCTTTTAGTTCGCGGTCCCTATTTCCTCATTTTTCTCTTCCTTTCCCAAATCCCCCCCACTTTTTAAATGTTCTTTCGACGCCCGCTTTTATGCCCTTTGCTGGGTTTTTAAAATTATTTCTTGTCGTTCCTTAGTGCCGTCGCTATTTAAATTTTCTTTCTGCATCTCTGTTTCACTTTGCTGTTCCGATGTCATAATTTTTTCCTTTATTTCCCTAATGCCTACCTTTTTTTTTTCCTTCCCCCCCCCTAATTCCCATCGCTTTTAAAATGTGTTTTCTATGCCTACTTTTTTTCCCTTCGATGTCTTTATTTTTAATTATGTCTTGTCTGTCCTTTGTGCTGTAGGCTTTTAAAATTGCTTTCTACTTCTCCATTTTAGTTCAATGTTGCTGTGTTTTAATTTTTCCCTTCTTTCCTTAATCCCTGTTGCTTTTACAATTTTCTGTCTAATTTTATCCTGTTTGCCATCTTTATTTTTTAATTGTTACTTAGCTTTCCTTTGTGCTGGCCCTTTATAAATTTTCTTGCTACATCTGTTTCAGTTTGCTGTTCCTGTTTTTAAATTTTTTTCCATTTATTTCCGTAATGCCCGTCGCTTTTAAATTTTCTACTTTTATCATGTTTGCTGTCTTTATTTTGCTGCGTTTTCTGTTAATTTTTTCTTCTCTTTCCCTAGCGCCCTTGCTTTTTAAAGTTTTTTTTCTACATCTCTCTTAGTTTACTGTCCCTATCTTTTATTTTTTCCCTTTATTTCCCTAATCCCCCTCGCTCTTTCAATGGTAGTTCTAGGCCTCCTTTTATTCCCTTCGTTATCTTCATTTCTCATTATTTCTTTACTTTCCTCAGTGCCGTTGCTTTTTAGATTTTCTTTCTACACCTCCGGTTTAGTTCACCGTCCCTTTTTTTAAATTTTTTCGTCATTTCTTCAGTCCCCATTGCTTTTAAGATTTTCAGTCTACTTTCATCCCGTCTACGGTTTTAATTGTTGCTTGCCTTTCATTAGTGCCGTCGCTTTTTAAATTTTCGTCGTACGTCACCATCTTAGTTTGCTGTCCCTATTTTTAATTCTTTTCTCTATTTCCCTAAACCCTGTTGCTTTTAAAATTGTCTGTCTACCTTTATCCCATTCACTGTCTTTATTCTTTAATTGTTTCTTGTCTTTCCTTAGTGTTCCTTAGTGCAGTTGCTCTTCACAATTTTGGTCTCTCTTTGTTTAGTTTGCAATTGCTATTTTTTTAATGCTTTTCTCTCTTAGTCCCTTGGCTTTGAAAGTTTTGCTTCTTTTATCTACTTTTATCTAGGTTGCTGTCTTTTTTTTTTTCCCCAATTGTTTCCTGCTAGTCCTCTACCTAGTTGCTTTTGAAATAATTGTCTTTCTGTGTCAAGCTTCCTATCCGTATTTTTCAGCAGTTCTCAGTATGTTGTGTACCCCGTTGCTTTTTCAATGTACTTTGTATGTGTCTCTCCCTCTTTGCCATCCTTTCTTTATTTTTTAGTTTTTTCTTGTCTTTCCTAATAGAGGTGGCTTTTTAGTTTTTTCGATATCTAATTTTATTGTATCCAATGTGTTGATTTGTTAATTCTTTCCTGTCTGTCCTGCAGCCTGCGCTTCACTTAATAAATTTTCTTTGTATGCCTCTGTTTATTTTGATCACTGTCTCTCTTCTTTGATTTTTGTCCTCTCTTAATCCCTTGGCTTATCCAGTTCCCTACCGTGGAAAAATCCCCCTCCTCCGTCTCTCTGTCTCCTGCCTGTGGGTGTCTCCTCCTCTCTGTCCCTCTCTGCTGTCCTGTCGTCCTGCTCGGACCCTTCCATCTCTCACCCCTGCTCCCTCCCCCTCTTGTTTATGGCTCCATCTCCCTGTTCCTCTGGTTCTCGTGCTCCATCTCTCCATCCTCCTCCTCCTCGTTGCCCTCCATTTCTCTCTCTCTCCACCCTCGTGCGGCTCCCTGTCCCTCTTTTTTTGTTCCCAGCATCCCATTTTCTGGCTCCCTGTCCCACACCTCTTCTCTACCTACCTTCCTTCCGCTTTCTGCTTCCCTTGTTTCCCTCTGTCCTGCTGCCTTGGGGCGCTGAGCCTTGGAGCCAGCTCACTGCCGGGATTCCCTATGATGTGCTTTAATGAATACACTTTTCCTGCCTCCTCTGTGCCCCTGGATGTGTTTGCAGCCCCTGGGTGCAGAGCTCGTGGCTGTGGACAGGTGCAGGGAGGGGGGGATGTGCTGGGGGCTTTGGCAGGGGCCCCTGTTGCCAATGGGCTCCAGCTGGGCCTGGAGCTGGGGCAGTCCCAGGTGTGGCCAGTGAGGCTGAGGGTGGGGCTGGCCCTGCTGTGTGAAGGGGCTGTAGCTGTAAAGGGGGCTGCCACCAGGGCATGCCTTCCTGAGGGAGCTGCCAAAGGGGAGCTGGCTGAGGAGGGAATCTGAGGGGGCCCCGCAGGCAGGTGCCTCTGGCCAGGCGTGGCCAGTCCCTGCAGCAATGAAGGATCTCACCGAGCCGTCCCTGACAGAACGCACCACCAGCACACAGCGCTGGGAGCTCGGTGCCTCCACTGGCTGCATGCGTGAGCCACTGGGAAGCCTCACGGCGGAGGAGCATCGAGGCGCCTGCTGCTGAGGCAGACTGAAAAGCCTTGGGGTGGTGAAGGTCTCCTGCCAGTGCCAGGAGCTGTGGTGAGTCACATGTTCCCTCGTGTGCGTCCCGGCCCACCTCTGCCGCCCTTCCCCGGCTCTCTGCCTGCCTCCCTGCCTGTCCCTGCTTCTGTCTCCCTCTCTGCCAGCCCACCTGCCTGTCTGCCTCCCCAAAACTTGTCACTCTTCTGCCAACTCTGCCCTGTACCACTTCACCTATCGATTTTTTGTTCTCCGTTTTCCTCTCGGCAGCTCCCTCGTCCTACTTTTTCATGCTTTCCTGTGTTCCTTGTACCCCGTTGCATTTTAAGTTATCTTTCTATGTTTACCTCTCTCCAACACCCTGTGCCTATTTTTTAATTTCTTTCACTCTCCTGGTCCCCATCGCTTTTTAAATTTTCTTTCTATGTTTCCTTCTATCCACCTCCCAGTCCCTGGTTTTTTAACACTCCTGTGTTTCTTGTACCCGATCACTGTTAAAATATTCTGTCTGCTTTGCCCTCCGTCCCTCTCCCTGTCCCTATGTTTTAATTCTTGTCTATGTTTCTTGTACTCAGTTGCTTTTTAAAATCCCTTCTACGTCTCCCTCTACCTGGCTCCTTTTCTTGAATTTTTTTTTTCATTCTTCCCTGTATTTCTTGTACCCCATCGCGATTTAATTTCTCTTTCAACAATTCCCTTTATTGGGTTCCCTTTCCCTAAATTTTAATTCCTTAGTCTTTCCTTAGTGCTGTCGCTTTTTAAATTTTCTTTCTACGTCTGTTTTAGTGTGCTGTTCCGATTTTGTAATATTTTCCTTTATTTCCCTAATGCCTACCGCGTTTGACAAGTTGTTTCTAGGCCTGCTTTTATTCCCTTTGCTGTCTTTTTTTACTATTTCTTCTCTTTCTCATGTGCCATCGCTGTATAGGTTTTCTTTCTAGGCCTCTGTTGTAGTTTGCCGTCGCTATTTTTAAATCTTTTTCCTTATTTCCTTAATCACCGTTGCTTTTAAAATACGCTGTCTACTTTCATCCCATTCGCAGTCTTTTTTTTGTCTACCTGTTTTTTAATCATTTCTTGTCTTTCCTTCGTGCCCTCGCTTTTTGTATTTTCTGTCTGTGTCTATATGTCACCATGATTTAGTCTTTTCCTTTATTTCCTCAACCTTTTTGCTTTTTAAATTTTTTTCTACGTTTGCTTTCATACAGTTCCTGTCCCTATTTTTAAATTCTCTCTTGTCTTTTGGGTACTCTCTCAATTTTTCGATTTTCTTTCTATGTCGCTGTTTATTTAGTTTGTTGTCCCTATTTTTTAACTTTTTCCTCCTTTAATGCCTTCATTTTTCAATTTTTTTTCTATGCCTACTTTTATCTAGCTTTCTGTCCCTATTTTTACATTTTTTTCTCCTCTGCCTTGTCCCATTTTGCTTTTAAAATTTTCTTTCTATGTCTACCTTTAACAAACTGTACATCCCTGGCTTTTCATTCTTTTTTGTTTGTCACATACCTTGTCGCCTTTTAAATTTTCTTTGTGTCTTATTTTTTTTCTCTTCTCTTCTCTTCTCTTCTCTCAGTTCATCCCGAGGCTTTAGACGGTCTCCTCGGCACGCTTTTATTTCTGGAGTGTAATTCGTACCCCCTTGGTTTGTTAGAACATCTCAGGTTATCCTTCTTCCTCAGAGTAGTGTTTCTGTCCTCTCCTCCATCTCGACGGCCTCCAATGGGTCAGTGTCTCCCTCACAACATCTGTACTCTGTTCAAATCCCCTCCCGAGTCCCTTTGTGCCCTCGAGCCTTCTCTCTGGCCACCTCAGCACCCCTCTGTCTCTGTCACAATGCTTCCTGTGAGCGTCCTTGCACTCCATGGCCATCCTTCAGTTCTGCAGCAGGCGTTGTGTCTTTCTTATCCAGAGACAACTCCTCCTCAGGCTTTCATTTTGTCCCAGAGCACTTTCTCACCTTCCCCTCTGCCATGTCTGATGCCTCCGTTTGGTCCCCTGAGTACGTCTGTACTCTGTTCACATCCCCTCTGGAGTACCTCATTGTGTCAGCAATCCTTCGCTTGTCTCTCTGTCCGTGCTCAGCCGCGCCCCCAGCCCTCTCGTTCCTGTCGCGACGCCTCCCGAGACTGTCCTCGTGCCCCACGGCACCCCTGGAGCTCTGCAGCCCTCTTTGTATCTCTCCTATTCAGACAGAACCCTTCCTCAGGCTGTCTCTGTGCCCCACGGCTCTTTTACCTTATTCAACGCCATCTAGGTTGTCTCCATTCCGTCGCTCATCCCCTGAGCACATCTGTACGTTGCTGGGACACCTTCCCGAGTTTGGCATTGGGTCCCAGAGTCACTTTCTCTTTCACTCTCGGCACCCTTCTCCTGCCGTCATCGTGTCTCCCGAGCACAGCCTCGTGCCCCACAGCTCTCTTTTGGCTCTGTAGCGCACTTCGCGCCCTTCTCGCTTGTCACATTAAAGGACCAAGCAATTCGGCAGAAAATAAACCCCCTTGCGTTCCAGCTTGTCCTCGGATATCAGAGGGGCTGGGGGCGGCTAGGCTTAGATTCTGAGTGATGCCTAGTTTCCTGTATTAGAAATCCATTCATGTTCAATATATATATACGTGTGTGTATATATATAATCTCAGCAATTACGGATGCACTTGTAACTCCATACACTTTCAGTCCAGCCATGTTGCATGAACTAGCATGGCCACACTTAAGGAATTTGGTCACGTTCAGTGAGAACTCTTACGGCTAGATTAATGGATAGTGTAGTTTATTAAAGCAACACATGCACAAGTTCTTTTGGATTGCTGGTGATAGAACTACTGCCCACAAAGGTGGTACAAATAGCAAGAATATGAATAATATAGCCTGGCTACAAGCACGCTAGATCACAAAACAACTCTATAGAGGTTTCTAAATCTCCCGGGGCAACACTAGGTATAGCAAGTGTTAATATGAGAAATATAGCCAGCTACCAGCACATTAAATCACAAAACAACTCTATAGAGGTTGCTTAATCTCCCGTGGGTGACACTCGATATAGCCAAGTGTCCAATCTTACCCGAAGGCATCCCTATTGGGGGTGGAAGAGAGATTCAGCCTGTCAACAGATCCCAGATGCCAGATCAGACCTGCAATGGTATCTTCCCTAACACCCCTCCTCCCAAGCCTTTTAATACTATTTTTACTTTACAGGTGGAGCTTGAGTGACTCTAGTCATATATGTCTTTGTTGTAATTGGCGTAAAAGTTTCTCGCTTTGCTTTTAAAGGTATAGATCAAGAAGAATTCAGAGCACAGGCTCAGTGAGGGGTGGTCGTACCTTGGAGGAGGGTAGCTTTGGGATGGAGGTGTGTTTTTTAGCATTATAATGAGATTATAATGAGTATTTTGTCAAAAGGTGGCAGACTGTGGGCCCATTCGCAGGTACTCCTCTACACACCGTTATACACACTAAATAGGTTATTATATCTCTGTACAATAGCATTGTCTTTGACCAGGTACGTATCCTAGTTATCAGGGTGAGTCTCCATCTCATTGTTCCATAGTACCTTCCAGTTCCCGTCTTATCACAGAGCCTGGCCGCGGTGTCTCCACTCTGCTCCACCCTCCCTGCAGTTTCTCTTAGACTCAGTGCACCAAACTCCCCTGGCTTTGCCAACACCTAAGGTTGCCTAGGGAACTTCTGTGGGGTGGAACCCTTGCATGACCACCATACTCCACCTTGAAAGTTGCTTCAGTGCTGTACCTTTCCTATAAAATGCAAATATAGATTTATCTTCTAAGTCCCCTCCAGCAATAATTCCACATCCCTCCCTGAGAAGCTTTCCTGAGGCCATTTTTCATCTCCAGAACACTCATGTCGTCATCTATGCTAGCTAGGATACCTCTGCTCAGTCCCTGGTCCCCTGAGGACATCTGTAGTCTGTTCAGATCCCCTCTGGATGACTTCATGTCCTTGACCCTTCTTTTGTCTGTCCTTTTCAGAACCCCTCTGCTACTGCCACCATGCCTCCTGAGGTCTTAGATGTTTTCTGCAGCACACTTTGAGCTCTGTAAGTCCTCTTTGGACTCATTTTGTTGCAATCGCACCTTTCCTAAGATCTGCCTTCCCAAAACAGAACATTCTTTTTCTTCTGTATGCCATGTAGGATGCCTCCTGAGACTTGCCTTGTGCTCCATGGCATTTTGGTAGCACTTTACCTCCCTTTCAATCTCTCTTATCCCTCCGAGCCTCTCATGACCCCTCCGCTCCTAGTCACTGTGCCTCCCGAGACGTTCTTTGTCTACCACAGCCCTGTTTTAGCTCTGTCGCAGACTTTGATCCTCTCTCGTTCCCTCAGAAAGCCGTCCTCCGGTTTGTTTGCGCCACAGAGCGCCCTTATCCTCTCCACCATGTACGGTGCCTCCATTTGGTCCCTGGCCTCCCGAGGACATCTGTACTCTGTTCAGATCCCCTCCAGACTTCCTCCTTGCGTCCCTGAGCCTTCTTTGGCCCAATCGGGACCCCTCTAATGGTGTCACGATGCCTTCGAGGTTGCCCTTAGCACACTTTTAGCTTTGTGGTGGACTTCACATCCTTCTCATTCTCTCAGAAGACTTCCTGAGTCAGTATCTGTGACCCAGCCTGGTCATTCTCTCCTCTCTTCCCTCTAGCCACGCCTCTACTTGCTCCCTGGCTGTCTGATGACACATTTACTCGGCTGAGATCCCCTCTGGATTTAATTGTTGATTCCCCAATCTTTTTTCTGGCTCCCTCGGGACATTTTTTTCTCCCAGTCACGATGCCTCCAGAGACCTTCCTTGTGCTCCGCATCCATCTTTTAACACTTTAGATGGGGCCATCTTTGAGCCACAGAACACTCATTTGTTCCTCTACGCTATCTAGGATTTCTGTGTTCAGTCCCTTACCACCTGAGACCATCTGTACTCTGCTCAGATGATCACCCGAGTTCCTCCTTGTCATCCCCAAGCCTTGTCTTGTCCATTAGCACCCCTCCACACCCCTCTCCTCACAGTCACGAAGCCTACGGAGACCTTCCTCGATCTCCACGGCACCTCGTGGCACTTTATCGCCCTTTCTATCTCTCTTGCTCCATCAGCGTCTCCCTTTTTTCTTTCCTATGCAGCACTCCTTTATCTTTCTCTCTGACATCGAGGGTGTCTCTGTTTGGTTCCTGTCTCTCTGTCACCTGTAGTTTTCCTAGATGCCCTCCTGAGACTCCAAGGCCCTCACTGTATCTCCAAGTCTTCCTTTCTCACCATGCCCCCTCATAATTCTTCCACTGTCTATGTCTTCTGAGTCCTTTCTTGTTCTCCACAGCACTCTTGTAGCACTTTAGCTCCCTTTCAGTTTTATTTTTGTGCACTCTTCAGAGAGCTCTTATCCTACTCTTTGCCATTTAGGATGCCTTCATTCAGCCCCCGGCCCCCTGACGACATCTGTACTTTGTTGGAATCCTCTTCAGAGTTCCTCGTTGCTATCTCTGAGGCTTCTTTGGTCTCTCAGGCCCCCTCGGGATTCCTCTGCTCCCTTTGCCGAGCTCTTGCGAGACATCCCCTATGCCCTAGAGCCCTGTTTTAGCTCAGGAGGGTGCTTTGCAGAACACTTCCTGAGTCCGCACGTGTTACTCCGGTCAGTCTTTCTGTCCTCTCATCCGTTCGGTGCGCCTCCATGCAGTCCCCGGTCCCCTGAGGACATCTGTACTTTGTTCAATTCCCTTTTGAGCTCGTTGCATCCCCAAGACTTCTTTGGTCTCTCTGGCCCCTTTGGGACTTCTCTAATCCCTGTGACGATGCCTCTTGTTCTGTCAAAACCTCTTCTGAAGCCATCTTTGTGCTCCAGAGCCATCTTTTTATTTCCCATCTTATAGTATGTTTCTGTGTGGTAACTGGTACCCTAAAGAAGTCTATCATCACATAAGATCCCCTCTTGAGTTTTTCAGAGAAGGCAATAGCCTTCCTCTATTTTTATCGACACATCTCCTGTGGTGTTTTCTGTTGTGCTTTGCAATTTATTTTTGTTCTAGCTGCTTACGTGCTAATTAGGCTGCTTCATACAGCTTTATATATTTCTTGTATTTTGATTTTTTTTTTGGTGTTTTCTGTCCCTTGGGACTCATCTAAATCTCTTAAGGGAGTCAGTCAAAGAGACTATCAAGGTGACTCTGAATCATCAATGATTTACAGTAAATAATTTACTTTGCAACCAGAGATGTTTTTGAGAAGGAATTCTAACAGGTTCTAATTCTGCTTTGTCATTCCGTCCTACCCAGAACATAGTTCTGGTAGAAGTTAGGTAGCATGCGTGGTCTTGCTGGAAATAAAGTGTAACACTAGAGCATTTTGGGTTTTTTTTAGGAAACTAAACCACATCTTTTTTTATAATAATATAATTATTGCATTTAACAAACTACTTTCTTACATAGCTTAATAAGACATATATCTTTTTCTATCTACACCCCAGAAAAATTGTTTCATTCCCTACCTGGTCACGTTGCTGATGCAATAAATGTAGATGTAGTAAAAGAGCAGGTGTTGTCATTTCCAGTAAGGTTTGTTTTCTCCATCCAGCATCTTACATGCTATAAACTTAAGGCAGATGAGCAAACTCTCTGCTGCTCCTCTGGCTGCCTTTATGCCTTCAGGCAATTCACCCCTCCCCTTCCCCAGCTGGTTGTAGGAAGGGCGGTGGGTGAGGCCCGGGGTATATGAGCCACAGCCTGTCAGCAGGGAGCTCATTCTGCTCCTGGGCTTCTCTGGTATCAGTGCTCTGCTGTTTCTTCAGTCAATTGTGGCTTTTGAGCTCTTGAAGCTGTTTTGGCAGATGTCTTTTGACATTTACAGAAGCGGAGGTGTTTGTCTGAGGTAAGAGTTTCAGGAGCAGTCAAGGTTCAGCAGCATATGTACTAGAGAATACACCTCTATGCAGTGGAGTTTTGTTCAAGTCAGTAATTTTGTCTTGAGGGGCAGCAAGATTGTTTGATTGTATGTAGGGATTTTTTTTTCTAGGTGTGTTGCATTTTTCTGGAATTTGTGACTTTATTGGTGGTGGAACCTTGGTTTTTTTCACTAGTTGTGCTGTGTGTTGTGTATGTTGCAGGTATAATCTCTACTAATAGGACCAATGGTAAGATTTTTAAGGAGGGGTTAGGGTGAGTGTTTTGTATGCATCTGTATATAGACTTTTAGCATTTCTTTTGAAAGCAGCTCGTACATGATTTATAGTGCCTTTCAGGGTACAGGGCAGCTAATTTCCTAGTTGCCCACAGAGTACTAATTTGTTCTTAAACCTTTACAGCTTGCAGCAGGCCCCTCATAGATTATAAGTATCAGGACTGAGTAGCTTACAGGTTTGGGATTTTTTATTTTGAAGGTGGAGGCAATGAGTAAATCAGGCTATTGGCACTGGGGGTAACTCAGGCAAGGCGAGCTGTGACTAGTAGACTCAAGTAGCAGTTATTTTTCAGGTGTTGTACTCTTGGTGAAGTTAGAAGCATCCCTTGTTTGTGTTTGGCAGGTGAGCCACCAAGGTAAAGAATGTAAGACTGGAAAGCTGTGGTTTCAGGCAGTATCTCAGCATGTGCCTTTCGCTTTGGTTTCTTCAGATGCTGCAAACAGGCTCAGAGAGGTGAAGCTGCAGGCCGATGAGCTGTCTGAGAAGGTGAGGTGGTTGTTGTCTGGGTTGGTGTCTAAGAGCAGATAATCATGTGGCAGCTTGGCTAGGTGTTTCTCTTTGGTTTTGCAGGAGCCATTCAGGCTGCCTGTGGAATTGGATTTGAGGTGAGCTGGGGTAGTAGTGAGGAGGAGTATGGGGCCGGTGACTTCTCACAAGTGCAAGGGTAGCTTTCTGTCTCTTGGTATCTTAGGTGCCAGAAGCGATGATGGCCAGAGCGTCTGACTTTGGAATCTGTGCAGAGCAGGTGAGTGGAAGGCCACCTTGCTTTTGGGGGGGGGGGGGGGGGTGTCTTGTGCAAGAGGTCAGTGTTGACTGATGTGGTCCTTACTGCTGGCACTGTTTTTGTGAAGATGGTGAAGAAGAACCTGGCAACTGCAGGAATATCCCAGTTAGCTGATGTGGTTTTTATGTAGGATGGATTCAGAACTCTGGCTCTCTGAAAGCCAAGTGGAAGGACCAGGACTGGAGAGGGGGCTCCGGGGCAAGGGGACAAGGTTGGGGATTGCAGGGAGGGTATTTAAGTTAGTGTAGGGGAGAGGGATGTCCAGGAAGAGCCACCTTTGGGCAGGTAAAGGGAGTGGGTTACTTCTCAGCACAAGACTAGTGCTTGTCAGGCAGGGCAGTTCCAGCCTGTGTTGGTGTGGTGTTGTGTAGTTTGTGTGGTCTGTCTTCTGTGTCATAGACATTCCTGAAGTCTCTGTATCATCTTTGCACTCAAGGAGCACATTATGTCCCCTGGGTGCCATCCCTAGGGACTCAAATGCCTGTACGTGTTGGCATAGTGCCAGCTGGGCGCTTCTTTCCTTGCATAACAAGCTTAAAGCGTGGATAGGTCTTGCACCTCAGCAGTTTCCAGTCGTTCCTCTTTTTGTGGCATTGTTCCAGGCTGAGTCAGCAGCTCTGATCTTGAGTGGCCTGTTTTCACGGATCCCTTTTCTCGGACTTCTTCCCTGCATCCCTACATTCTTAGGCCTTTAAGCAGGGCTTCTTGCACACGCTTCGTCCCAGTTGCGGCCATATCTTCTTGTCAGGGGGCATGGCATTTGACTTTTTCTGGAGCTGCCATAGATTCTTCCTCATGGCCACCTAGGTCTTCTTGCCCGATGGCACCTCTGGACTGGGAGACATTCTTCTTACAGGGAGCGTTCTCATGTCTCTGGGTCGTGTCCTTTGTCTTGTTTGTGTGCAGCGTTGGTCTGCTCGTGGTTTTTGTCTGGGTTGGAGCTGCTCTGCCTGGAGGCGTAGCAGTAATAGACTCGGCAGAAAAATAGCGGTAAGATTCTTTAGTTAATATCTTGATAGGCCTAGGCTTTGTAGGCAAAGGGTGTACAGTCCATTTCAGAGTAAGTAGCCATGTATGCAGCAGGCAAGGAGAGTCATTTCCATAGTGTTATGCAGACACAGGGGATGACCAGATTTTTTTTCTCATGGTAGGGTGTAGTTGGACTCCAGATTGTATTCCTAAATGGAAACAAGACCCCTGGTGTTGTTCAGCTATTGCTCTGCCTCTGGGTGACTTGCTTGATACTGCTTTTTCAGATGCAGAGGGATGAGCGGGGTGCCTATGGGCAAAAGGGGAGAGGTGAGCGCTCAGTGCAAGAAGGTGGTTTGTTGCATGGTGTCAGAGGGAAGATGGGACTGGTGGCTATATGACTATCTTATAGGTATTGGGCTTTTTATTCTGAAGGTGTGAAGCAATGAGTGAAGCAGGCTATTGGCACTGGAGGTGACTCCAGCAAGGTGAGCCATGACTAGTAGGCTCAAGTAGCAGTTATTTTTCAGGTGTTGTATTCTTGGTGAAGGTCAAAGCACCCCTTGCTGTTTGTGTCTTACAGGTGGTACCTGAGCCTCAGTGTGGCAACCTGTAAATAGCAGAGGCAGGGTGGGTGAGCAGCCAAGGTAAAGGAGCGGGAGAGGGGAGTTGCTGCAGGCAGGCTGTGGTTTTGGGCAGTACCTCAGCATGTGCCTCTTGGCTTTTGTTTTTGCAGGTGCTGCACTTTGCCTCGGAGGGACAAAGCAGCGTGCTGACAAGAGGTCCGTGAAGGTGAGGTGGTTGTTGTCTGGGTTGGTGTCTAAGAGCAAAGTGTCCTGTGGTCACTCACTGAAGCGTTTTCCTTTGGTTTTGCAGGTGTTGTGTGGGCCGCCTGTGGAATTGGACAAGCTTTTGAGGTGAGCTGGGTAGTAGCGAGGAGGAGCGCGGTGCCGGTGATTTCTCGCAAGCGCAACAGTAATTTTCTGTCTCTTGGTATCTTAAGTGCCAGAAGCAATGACGGCTGCAGCGTCCGAGTTTGGAATCGGCATGGTGTGCGTGAGCGGAAGGCCACCTTGCTTTTTGGGGGGAGGGTGTTGTGCAAGAGGTCAGTGTCGACCGATGTGGTGCTTACTGCTGCCACTTGTTTGTTTCTTTTCTTTTTTTGCACGTGATGAAGAGGAACCTGGTGACTGCAGAAATTTCCCAGTTAGCTAATGTAGTTTGTGTGGGTGTTTGTTGAGCATGGATTCAAACCCCTGGCTCATTGAAAGCTAAGTTGAAGGACTGGGGCTGGGAGGAAGCAGAAAAGGTTGGGAACCGGGGGTTGGGGGCACGAAGATTAAATGTTAGCGTAGGGGAGAGGGCTGTTCAGGTAAAGGGAATGGGTTGCTTATCAGCAACACATTATGTATGCTGGGCAGGGCAGTTCCAGCCTGTGTTGGTGTGGTGTAGTTTGTTGTCTGTTTTCTGTGTCTTGGGGCTTCCTCAGGTCCTAATGTCCTCATTCTTCTTTGTGCTCAAGAAGTACAGCATGTGCCTTGGGCACCAACCCTAGGATCTCGAATGCTTGTATTCATCGACATAGTACCTATTGGGTGCTTCTTCTCTTGCGTTACAAGCTTAAAGCCTGGATCTGTCTCACTTCTCTTGAAGTATTTGGTCGGTTCTCTTGCGGTGTTGTTCCAGGCTGTGTCAGCAGCTCTGCTCTTAGGCTTCTATAGTCATGGACTGGGATGATTCCCTGCATCCTTATGTTCTTTGGTCTTGATTCCAGGCTTCTTGTGCATCCATCTCAGTTTTGACTGTAACTTCTTCTTACAGGCCATTATGTTGCGCTCTTTTCTGGGGCTGCCATAGAGCCTCCTCGCCTCACTGTTGCGGCCCTGTAGGTGTTCATGCCTGACAGCATCTCCGGTCTGGGCATCATTGTTCCTGCTGAGAGCTTTTATCTCGTCTCTGAGTTGCAGTGTCTGTAGTGTTTTACGGGGCGTCTGTCTCTGTGTGTGTGAGTGTGTTCGGCTCGGAGCTGCTCTGCCCGGGTGTGTGGAGTTGAGGGGTGGGTGGAATAGCAGTAAGAGTCTGTAGTTAATATGTTGATATGCCTAGACTATTTGGGCAATGGTTGTACAGTCACCTCACATTGAGTAGCCATTGGCAGGTTTTGTGGGCAGTCATTTCCATAGTGTTTGATGGGGGTGATTTAGAGCCATGTGGGAAGAGCTGTTCAGTGGTAGTGAAGCAGATTGAATCTCAAAGGCATTAAGGCTTGTATGTGTGGGGCTTAAAGTTTTTGGTCTATTTTGTTTTAATGGCAGGCTGTAGTTAGACTCCAGATAGTATTTCTAAATGGAATCGAGACCTCTGGAGCTGTTCAGCTATCAATCAGCATTTGGGTGACTCATTCAATACTGCATTTTCAGATGCAGAGGGACGAGCTTGTGTGCCAGTGGGTGATGGAGGAAAGGCCAGCAGAAAGCTTTAAGAAGGTGGGTTGGTGTGTGGTGTTGGAGGGAAGATGCAACTGGTGGCTGTAAGACTAGATTATAGATTTTGTGTGTTTTAATTTTAAAGGTGCAAAGCAGGCTATTGGCACTGGAGGTGACTCCAGCAAGGTGAGCCATGACTAGTAGGCTCAAGTAGCAGTTATTTTTCAGGTGTTGTATTCTTGGTGAAGGTCAAAGCACCCCTTGCTGTTTGTGTCTTACAGGTGGTACCTGAGCCTCAGTGTGGCAACCTGTAAATAGCAGAGGCAGGGTGGGTGAGCAGCCAAGGTAAAGGAGCGGGAGAGGGGAGTTGCTGCAGGCAGGCTGTGGTTTTGGGCAGTACCTCAGCATGTGCCTCTTGGCTTTTGTTTTTGCAGGTGCTGCACTTTGCCTCGGAGGGACAAAGCAGCGTGCTGACACGAGGTCCGTGAAGGTGAGGTGGTTGTTGTCTGGGTTGGTGTCTAAGAGCAAAGTGTCCTGTGGTCACTCACTGAAGCGTTTTCCTTTGGTTTTGCAGGTGTTGTGTGGGCCGCCTGTGGAATTGGACAAGCTTTTGAGGTGAGCTGGGTAGTAGCGAGGAGGAGCGCGGTGCCGGTGATTTCTCGCAAGCGCAACAGTAATTTTCTGTCTCTTGGTATCTTAAGTGCCAGAAGCAATGACGGCTGCAGCGTCCGAGTTTGGAATCGGCATGGTGTGCGTGAGCGGAAGGCCACCTTGCTTTTTGGGGGGAGGGTGTTGTGCAAGAGGTCAGTGTCGACCGATGTGGTGCTTACTGCTGCCACTTGTTTGTTTCTTTTCTTTTTTTGCACGTGATGAAGAGGAACCTGGTGACTGCAGAAATGTCCCAGTTAGCTAATGTAGTTTGTGTGGGTTTTTTCTTGAGGATGGCTTCAGACTCTTGGCCCTTTGTAAGATAAGTGGAAGGACCATGGCTGGGAAGAGACAGACAAGGTTGGGACTAGCAGGGAGGTGTGTTAAAGGTAGTATAGGTGAGAGGGATGTCCAGGTAAAGGGAGGGGGTTGCTTTTCAGCTCGAGACTACTGTGGGCAGGGCAGTTCCAGCCTGTGTTGGTGTGGTGTTGTGTAGTTTGTGTGGTCTGTCTTCTGTGTCATAGACATTCCTGAAGTCTCTGTATCATCTTTGCACTCAAGGAGCACATTATGTCCCCTGGGTGCCATCCCTAGGGACTCAAATGCCTGTACGTGTTGGCATAGTGCCAGCTGGGCGCTTCTTTCCTTGCATAACAAGCTTAAAGCGTGGATAGGTCTTGCACCTCAGCAGTTTCCAGTCGTTCCTCTTTTTGTGGCATTGTTCCAGGCTGAGTCAGCAGCTCTGATCTTGAGTGGCCTGTTTTCACGGATCCCTTTTCTCGGACTTCTTCCCTGCATCCCTACATTCTTAGGCCTTTAAGCAGGGCTTCTTGCACACGCTTCGTCCCAGTTGCGGCCATATCTTCTTGTCAGGGGGCATGGCATTTGACTTTTTCTGGAGCTGCCATAGATTCTTCCTCATGGCCACCTAGGTCTTCTTGCCCGATGGCACCTCTGGACTGGGAGACATTCTTCTTACAGGGAGCGTTCTCATGTCTCTGGGTCGTGTCCTTTGTCTTGTTTGTGTGCAGCGTTGGTCTGCTCGTGGTTTTTGTCTGGGTTGGAGCTGCTCTGCCTGGAGGCGTAGCAGTAATAGACTCGGCAGAAAAATAGCGGTAAGATTCTTTAGTTAATATCTTGATAGGCCTAGGCTTTGTAGGCAAAGGGTGTACAGTCCATTTCAGAGTAAGTAGCCATGTATGCAGCAGGCAAGGAGAGTCATTTCCATAGTGTTATGCAGACACAGGGGATGACCAGATTTTTTTTCTCATGGTAGGGTGTAGTTGGACTCCAGATTGTATTCCTAAATGGAAACAAGACCCCTGGTGTTGTTCAGCTATTGCTCTGCCTCTGGGTGACTTGCTTGATACTGCTTTTTCAGATGCAGAGGGATGAGCGGGGTGCCTATGGGCAAAAGGGGAGAGGTGAGCGCTCAGTGCAAGAAGGTGGTTTGTTGCATGGTGTCAGAGGGAAGATGGGACTGGTGGCTATATGACTATCTTATAGGTATTGGGCTTTTTATTCTGAAGGTGTGAAGCAATGAGTGAAGCAGGCTATTGGCACTGGAGGTGACTCCAGCAAGGTGAGCCATGACTAGTAGGCTCAAGTAGCAGTTATTTTTCAGGTGTTGTATTCTTGGTGAAGGTCAAAGCACCCCTTGCTGTTTGTGTCTTACAGGTGGTACCTGAGCCTCAGTGTGGCAACCTGTAAATAGCAGAGGCAGGGTGGGTGAGCAGCCAAGGTAAAGGAGCGGGAGAGGGGAGTTGCTGCAGGCAGGCTGTGGTTTTGGGCAGTACCTCAGCATGTGCCTCTTGGCTTTTGTTTTTGCAGGTGCTGCACTTTGCCTCGGAGGGACAAAGCAGCGTGCTGACACGAGGTCCGTGAAGGTGAGGTGGTTGTTGTCTGGGTTGGTGTCTAAGAGCAAAGTGTCCTGTGGTCACTCACTGAAGCGTTTTCCTTTGGTTTTGCAGGTGTTGTGTGGGCCGCCTGTGGAATTGGACAAGCTTTTGAGGTGAGCTGGGTAGTAGCGAGGAGGAGCGCGGTGCCGGTGATTTCTCGCAAGCGCAACAGTAATTTTCTGTCTCTTGGTATCTTAAGTGCCAGAAGCAATGATGGCTGCAGCGTCCGACTCTGAAATCGATGCAGAGCAGGTGAGCGGAAGGCCACCTTGCTTTTGAGGAGGAGGGTGATGTGGAAGATGTTGTTGTCAACCGACAGGATGCTTGCTGCTGGTGCTTGTTTTTCTTCCAGATGGTGAAGAAGAACTTGGCGACTGCAGCAGGAACATCCCAGTTATCCAATGTTTTGTTTCTTGTCAAGGATGGAATCAAACCCCTGGCTCATTGAAAGCTAAGTTGAAGGGGAGGGCCTGGGAGGAGGGGACAAGGTTGGGAATTGTAGGGATGTGTGTTAAATTCAGTGTAGGGGAGAGGGCTGCCTGCATAAAGGGAGCAGGTTACTCCTCAGCTTGAGACTACTGTGGGCAGGGCAGTTCCAGCATGTGTCTGTGTATTGGTGTGTAGTTTGTGTAGTCTGTCTTCTGTGTCTTAGACCTTCCTTGAGTCTCAATGTTCTTGTTGCTCTTTGTGCTTGAGGAGCACAGCATGCACCTTGGGTGCCATCCCTAGGGTCTCAAATGCCCATACTCATCGGCACGGAGCCAATTGAGTGCCTCTTTTCCTGTGTTATAAGCTTAAAGCGTGGATCGGTCTCGTGTCTTGAAGTTTCTTGTCAGTCCTTTCTTGCAGCATTGTTCCAGGCTGTGTCAGCAGCTTAGCTCTCTAGCTGTCTATTTTCACAGACTGTGACTTCTTCCTTGCAACCTTCATACTCTTAGGTCTTGAAGCCAGGCTTCTCATGCATCCATCATCTCAGTTTTGACAGTGACTTCTTGTTACGGGCTGTTACATTAGACTCTTTTCTGGGGCTCCTGGAGAGCCTCCTTGCCTCATTGTTGTGGCCCTGCAGGCCTTCTTGCCTGACAGCATCTCTGTTTAGGGTATCAGTCTTCTTGCTGAGGGTTTTTTCTCATCTTTGAGTTGTGTTGTCTGTAGTGTTCTGTATAGTGTCGGTCTCTGCATGTGTGTGTCCGGCTTGGAGCTGCTCTGTCCAGGGGTGTGGTGTCAGAGCTAGGTGGAATAGTATTAAGACTCTACAGTTATGGTATGTTGATGTGCCTAGACTCTCTAGGCACGGGTTGTACAGTCACCTCACATTGAGTAGCCATTGGCAGGTTGTGTGGACAGTCATTTCCACAGCATTTTGTGGGGATGATTGGAACTGTGTGGGAGGGGCTGTTCAGTGGTAGTGAAGCAGATTGAATCTCAAAGGCATTAAGACTTGTATGTGTGGGGCCTAAAGTTTTTGGTCTATTTTGTTGTAATGGCATGCTGTATTTGGAGTCCAGACGGTATTTCTAACTGGAATTGAGACCTCTGGAGCTGTTCAGCTATCAATCAGCATCTGGGAGACTTGATCAATTTCTTTTTTTGGATGCAGAGGGACAAGATGAGCACCAAAGAGCAACAGAGCAGGCGAGTGGCATGCTGTACGAAGGTGGGTTGGTGTGTGGTGTCGGAGGGAAGATGCACCTGGTGGCTGTATGACTACCCTGTGGTTCTGGTTTTTCTTATTTTGAATGTGTGAAATGATGAGCACAGTGGGATATTGGCAGCGGAGCTGCCTCGGTCAAAGTAAGCCATGACTAGTGGGCTGCAGTAGCAGTTATTTTTGAGGTGTTCTATTGTTGGTGAAGGTAGAAGCATCCCTGGTTGTTTGTTACAGGTGGTACCTGAGCCTCAAGGTGGCAGCCCAAAATTATGGAGGCCAGGTGGGAAAGCAGTCAAGGTAAAGGAGCAGGAGATGAGAATTACTGTGGGCAGGCTGAGGTTTCAGGCAGTATCTCAGCGTGTGCCTTTTGCTTTGTTTTTTTTTTCCAGGTGCCGCACACAGCCTCTGCAAGGTGAAGCCACATGCTGTCGAGCAGTATGAGAAGGTAAGGTGGTTGGCTGCATCGGTGTCCAAGAACAAAGTATTACACAGTAACTCGCTTCAGTATTTACCTTTTGGTTTTGCAGGGGCTGTGTGGGCTGCCTTTGGAACTGGATGCTCATTTGGGGTGAGCTGGGGTGGTAGTGAGGAGGAGCATGGGGCTGGTGACTCCTCACAAGCCCAGTGATAATTTTGTGTCTTTTGGAATCTATTTACAACAGGTGACGACAGCCACAGCGTCCAGCTCTGGAATGAGCAGGTAAGCGGAATGCCACGTCTCATCTGAGGAGGCGTGTGTTGTGGAAGAGGTTGGCGTTGGCTGATGTGATGCTCACTGCCAGCACTGCTTTGTTATTGTTTTGTTTTTTATTGCAGGTGACGAAGAGGAACCTGTTGACTGCAGGAACGTTCCAGTTAGCTGATGTAACTCTGAGGATGGATGCAGACCCCCAGTGCTCTGACAGTTAAGTTGAGGGACTGGGGCTGGGAGGAGGGGACAAGGTTGGGAATTGTAGGGAGGGCTTTTAAAGGTAGTGTAGGGGAGAGGGCTGTTCAGGAACAGTCCCCTTTGGGCAGGTAAAGGGTGCGGGTTACTCTTCAGCACAAGACTAGCACGTGCTACGCAGGGCAGTTCCAGCCTGTGTTGGTGTGTAGTTTGTGCGGTCTGTCTTCTGTGTCTTAGATCTTCCTTGGGTTTCAATGTCCGCGTTGCTCTTTGCGCTCGAGGCGCGCAGCATGCGCCTTGGGTGCCATCCCTAGGGTCTCGAATGGCCGTACTCATCGGCACAGAGCCAATCGGGCGCTTCTTTTCTTGCGTTATAAGCTTAAAGCGTGGATCAGTCTCGTGCCTCAGAAGTTTCCGTCGGTCCTATTTTCGCGGCATCCTTCCAGGCTGCGTCAGCAGCTCTGCTCTCTCACAGTCTATTTTCATGGACTCGGGGTTCTTCTGCCCTGCATCCTTATGTTCTTAGTTCTTGAAGCCAGGCTTCCTGTGCATCCATCATCTCGGTTTTGACAGGGACTACTTTTTGTTAAGGGCAATTACGTGTGACTCTTCCAGGGCTGCCGTAGAGCCTTCTTGCCTCATCATTGTGGCTATTTAGGTCTTCTAGTGTGACAGAGTCTCTGTTCTCGGTGTCATCCTTCTTGCTGAGAGTTTTCTCTCATCTTTGAGTCATGTTGTCTGCAGTGTTCCGAGTAGTGTTGGCCTGTGTGTGTCTGGCTTGGAGCTGCTCTGCCTGGGGGTGTGGTGCCAGAGATAGGTGGAATAGCTGTAAGAGTCTATGGTAATGGTATGTTGATGTGCCTAGACTGTCTAGGCAAGGGTTGTACAGTCATCTCTGATCGAGTAGCTGTCGGCAGGTTGTGTGGACGGTCACTTCAATAGTGTTTTATGGAGATGGTTGGCACTGTGTGGGAGGGGCTGTTCAGTGGTAGTAAAGTAGACAATCTCAAAGGTGTTAATGCTTGTATGTGGGGCTTGAAGTTTGTGGTCATCATGTGGGTTTTTTAACGGCAGGCTGTAGTTGGTATTCCTAAATGGAATTGAGACCTCTGGAATTAAGCCATCGATTGGCATCTGGGTGACTTGTTCAATATTGCTTTTTCAGATTGAGCAGGATAAGCTGTATGTCAACAAGCAACGGAGCAGACGTGAGTGGAGCGCCATAAGAAGGTGGTTCAGTGCGAGGTGTCAGAGGGAAGATGCGACTGGTGGCTGTATGACTAGCTTAGAGGTTTTGTTTTGCAGGTTTTTTATTTCAAAGCTGCAAAGCAGACTCAGGTAAGGTGAGATGTGACTAGTGGGCTGAAATAGCAGTTATTTTTCAGGTGTTGTGTTGTTGGTGAAGTTTTATAAGCATGTTGTGTTGTTCATGATTCACAGGTGGTACCCAAGCCTCTACCTGACAACCTATAAATGGCAGAGGTGGGTCCAGTGAGAAGCCAAGGTAAAGTGCAGGAGATAGGGAGTAACTGCAGGCAGGCTGTGGTTTTGAGCAGTATCTCAGCATGTGCCTTTTTGCTTCAGTTTTTGCAGGTGCCGAACGCAGCCTGGTAGGGACAACGCCGCACCCAATGAGCAGTCTGAGAAGGATAGGAGTTGTTGGCCAGTTTGGCCATTAGTAGCGAAGTATTATATGGCAACTCACTTAAGTATTTACCTTTTGGTTTTGCAGATGCTGTGCAGGCCACCTTAGGAATGGGATGACCACCTGTAGTGAGCTAGGTAGTAGCAAGGAGGAGCATGGGGCTGGTGACTTCTCATAAGCCCAATGATAATTTTGTGTCTCTTGGTATCGTAGGTGCCAGAAGCAATCAGGGCCATGGCAGGTGACTTGGGAATTGATGGTGGAGCAGGTGAATAGAACGCCACCTTGCTTTTGAGGAGGAGGGTGTTGTGGCAGATGCTAGCTGTGACATCCTATCAGAAGCGGCGCGGGGCTTCAGAGGAGGGTGTTATCACGGTAGAGGTCAATACTCGCTGGCGTGTTGGTGACTGGTGATGTTCTGGTTTTGCAGGTGATGAAGAGGAACCCGGTGAATGCGGGAACATCCCGGTTAGATGATGTGCTCCCGATGAGGAGGGATTGTGGACCTTGCCCTCTGAAAGGTAAGTCAAGGGGCAGAAGCGGTAGGTGAGGGGAGGCCAGCAGGGAGGGGTCTAATGTCAGAGTTGCAGAGAGGGTTATTTGGGCTCCATTAAGTCTGTGGGCAGATAGAGGGCCCGGAGTCCATTCCACTAGATATGAACGTTCTGGTCGGTGTCCTAGTGTCACTAGTGCCTAGTGTAGTCTGTGTTCTGTCTCCTATGTGGAGCCTTCCATAGGTCTCTACATTCTGCACTGCAGGCTCTCTGCTCTTAGCACGTGCCTCAGGAGGTGTTCATAGGGTCTCGAATGTCTCGCCGCTTTGGTGTAGAGCCTGTCATGTGCTTCTGGTGCTGCGATGGGAGCCCAAAGCGTGTTTTGCAAGGCAGGTGCTTCCAGAGGGTTGCCTTTGCAGAGGCCATCTGGACCAGCTCTTGAAAGTTCTGTTTCCATAGAGAATCCCCTACAACATTTCATCCTTGTGATCCTATAGGCTTAGGTCTTAAAGCCAAGCCTCTTGCATGTGCATCGTTCTGGTTTTGTATTGCGTTGCTGTGCTCTGTATTTGGTTTTGACTACCGTTTGAGACTGCCTTTCATTGCAGTGCTCTGTATTTGCTTTTGTAGTGCATCTGTATCACTCTGTACTTGTAGTGACTGCCACCTGAGGCTGTCTTGCTCTGCAGTGGATTATATAGTTCTGCACCAGTATCGACCGACACCTGAGACTGTCTCACTTTGCCGTGCATTTGTGTTGCTCTGAACTTGGTTTTGCAGGTCGTTGTCTTGCTCTGTGCCTGTATTGACTGCCATCTGAGACTGTCTTGCTCTGCAGCGCGTTGGTGTCGCTCCGCGCCCGGTTTTGCAGCGCGTTGGTGTCGCTCCGCGCCCGGTTTTGCAGCGCGTTGGTGTCGCTCCGCGCCCGGTTTTGCAGCGCGTTGGTGTCGCTCCGCGCCCGGTTTTGCAGCGCGTTGGTGTCGCTCCGCGCCCGGTTTTGCAGCGCGTTGGTGTCGCTCCGCGCCCATATTGATTGTCATTTGAGACCGTTTTGTGTCTGTACTTGGGTTTTGTGGTGGATGATGTGAGAGTGTTGCAATGTTTAGCATTGTGTAGCCAGTGTAGAGGGTTAAGGTGACTTAAAGGTGTCTGCGCACGTGAACGGGAGACGAGCGGATTGTAGTGGGATTGTGAGGTAGCGTGAGCTAAGGCGATAAGTTGGCAACAGTTATCCTATTGTTATTACAGGTGCCCTGCGGCAAGCCTCTGGAAACGGTTGAGACGCTGATGTCTGAGGAGCAGTGTGATGGGTCTCCGCATAGTCGGTCGCTTTGGGGCGTCTTGGTCGTTATGGCACTCTAGGTTTAAGTGCTAGAGGACTCTGTCTGTGATGTGTTTTTTAAAGTTGGAGAACAGCAGGCGAGTGGAGCTTTGGTGGGCTGCTCTCTCACGTATGAAGCATGTAATAAGCAGATCTGTGTGTTGTTTTAGTGGGTGACTGAGGGACACGAGGTGACTAAAGGAACTTTGTGTTTAGGTCAAGCGCCTGCTATTGAGGATGGCTACTGAGGATGTACGGTGACCCGCAGCACTATGATAGCAAAGCGGCAGGGGGTAGGGACCTCGCATTTCCAAATGGTGGGGTGACAAGACGGTTGTTTGTGGTGAGAGAACTGTATGTGGGTAGCGGGTGCAAAAGGTCGTGCGGCCCGCACACTGGTAAAGTGGCTCTGGGATGAGTAGGTAGGGTCATGTTGTATGTCTAGCATGTTTTCATACATGTGCCTTACCTAATGTGTTGATGCATCTGGGCTTTCAAGTGTGAGGAACCTCTGGCATACTCATTTCATTCTTCAATTGGAGTAGCCATCTGTGGCATCTTTTTGGTCTCGAGTTAATGGTGCCTTGCCAATTGACTGCATCACGTTTTGTGGCATGACATAGAAGTGGAAAGCAGCCTGTCCAGTTTAGCGTCATAGGTGTTTTTGGCCAATCTGTCTCACAGCTCTCGCTAGGGCTTTGCTATCGGGTCTTCTCTTGCTGAGTGTCTTCCTCAAGTTACGCCAGGGCTTTGTTCCCCGTGTCATCGTAGTCCTAAGTATTTTCTGGCATTTTGTCTCAAGCGGTCATTGCGGCTACATTGTCTGCCTTCTGTCTGGAGCAGCGGTGTTCTCACACGGCAGGCCGTGCCAGAGTGGCTGTGGCATTGTTGCGCTTACTGTGAGGCTCTGTTTTGGTCTGGCATTAACTCTAACCTGTGCGCTATTCTCGCAGCCTTATATCATGTTTGTTTGCATATATATGTGTTTGAGGTGGAGCAGCTTTGTCTGTGTGTGTAGTGATACCACTCAGGGTGGAGCGGTCCAAATGTGGGATGCTGATATGTCGATTAGTGTGGCCTGTTTGGGTGGAGGTTGTTTTGGGGGATAGCTGGTAGCTACAAGTAACTGGGCTGTAGAGTCCCTTCTGCTGTGTTATGCAGGCACCATGGGGCTGGTTGGATCCCCGGAGCAAATCCTTGAGTGAGTTTTGCTGGAGCATAGAAATAAAAGCAACTGTGAGGGAGTGGCATGCGTAGCGAGGAGTCTTTGTCAGCGTTTGGTGATGAACGCCAATGCTTTGGAATTGGATGTTTGGGGCGCATGGCGAGGTGGTTCTGGGAATGGCTTTAGAACTGGGGTGATATGCTGTGGTGGAGGCTGGGTGGTGAAATGGAGATTTTTAGAGCGAGGGGTAGAATCGAGCGGATGTTGAAAAGCTGTTGGTTTTTGAATCTGTCTAACCTTGTATGTGTGAATTGTTTTGTTGCAGGTTGTAATAAATACTGAGATGCTAAAACTTTTCTTGAAAAATAAATATTTGGGGAAAAATTCCCCAGCTGGGTGTGTTGTGTGGTTTTTTCTTTTTTCCACCAGCTGGGTGGTTGTATTTTCCCTTGGTCCTGGCTGCTGTACAACATGATGTTCGTTGCCTGTGTTTGGAAGGAGGATGGGCTCAGGCCTGGGTTTTTGCAGGCAGGGTGATTATTGAGGCTCTGGGGAGCAGCACAGACATTGAACAACAGCTCATCCTGGAGACCGGACAGTAGAATCCATGAGCTGAGAGGGAGGAGTTGTTTGCATGGTAGCTCAATGAGGGGTGTGTTTTGGATGTGCCTAAGCTTGTATAGTTGTGTTGGGGTGTGGTGGTTTTACAATATCACCTTGCAGGTTGTATGCAGAAATGAACTTTCAAAATTGTTTTCAGACATTCAGTGGGGGAAGAAAAACCAGCCAGGGTGTGTGGGGTGTTCTTTCTGGGGTTTTTTTTTCTTTCTCCCAGTGGGTTCCTTCCTGTGCCTGCCCTGCACCCTCCCACCATGTTTCTAGGCGCTCTGCAAGGTGATGTTTCTTGCCACTGTTTGGGAAGAGGTCGGGCCCAGGCTGGGGTTTTTGCAGGCAGGACTGTTTTTCTTTAGAGGCCCCTGGAAACAGTGTTCCCAGGAGTGTGGTGGAAATGGGTGATGGCCTCTTGGGGTGGGTGGGCAGCAGGAGAGGATGAGGTGAGAGTGAGGGGTGATGTAGGCAGTAGCTGAATGAGCGGTGTGTTGTGGAGGTGCCTAGCCTTGTATAGTGATCTGGTTTTTATTTGATGATGTGTTTTTTTTCGTGTAGGGTGGAGGTGAGATTGTTTGTCTCTTGTGGACATACGGAAAGAGAAATAGAATTAAAAAAGCCCCAGCCGGGGGATTTTTTTTTTTCCCCCGGCTGGGTTTTTTTTCCCCCGGTCCCGGCCGCTCTGCGAGGTGATGTTTGTCACCAATGTTTGGGCAGAGGCCAGGCCAGGGCTGGGGTTTTTGCAGGCAGGGTGGCGTGTGGGTGTGTTTTTTGAGGCTGCCCCGGGAAGCCTGTTCCTGGGAGCGTGGTGGAAACGGGCGACAGCCCCTCGGGGCGGGTGGGTGGCAGGAGGGGATGAGGTGAGAGTGGGGGGTAATGTAGGCAGTAGCTGAATGAGCGGTGTGTTGTGGAGGTGCCTAGCCTTGTATAGTGATCTGGTTTTTATTTGATGATGTGTTTTTTTTGTGTAGGGTGGAGGTGAGATTGTTTGTCTCTTGTGGACATACGGAAAGAGAAATAGAATTAAAAAAACCCCAGCCGGGGGATTTTTTTTTTTTCCCCCGGCTGGGTTTTTTTTCCCCCGGTCCCGGCCGCTCTGCGAGGTGATGTTTGTCACCAATGTTTGGGTGGAGGTCAGGCCAGGGCTGGGGTTTTTGCAGGCAGGGTGGCGTGTGGGTGTGTTTTTTGAGGCTGCCCCGGGAAGCCTGTTCCTGGGAGCGTGGCGGAAACGGGCGACAGCCCCTCGGGGCGGGTGGGTGGCAGGAGGGGATGAGGTGAGAGTGGGGGGTAATGTAGGCAGTAGCTGAATGAGCGGTGTGTTGTGGAGGTGCCTAGGCTTGTATAGTGATCTGGTTTTTACTTGATGTGTTTTTTTTGTGTAGGGTGGAGGTGAGATTGTTTGTCTCTTGTGGACATACGGAAAGAGAAATAGAATTAAAAAAAAACCCCAGCCGGGGGATTTTTTTTTTCCCCCGGCTGGGTTTTTTTTTCCCCGGTCCCGGCCGCTCTGCGAGGTGATGTTTGTCACCAATGTTTGGGTGGAGGTCAGGCCGGGGCTAGGGTTTTTGTAGGCAGGGTGGTTTGTTTTGGTGGTGTTTTTTTTTTTTTTTTGAGGCCCCTGCAAATGTTGTTCCCGGGGAGCACTCCCCTGGAACAGGGCATTTGCCTGTCATTGCGGGGAGGTATGGTGTTTAGCTCATGGTCATGGGAAGACCGTCACAGATCTTGAAGTAGAAAGGTGTGGGGAGGTGGACTAGGCAGCCAGGGTCAGGGAAGGCTTGATTGCAAAGTGGGTGGGCCTAACTGTATTAGACATGGGTGACATGGGAAATGTTTTTGATGGGCTTAGTAGTTTCTCATGTGCTGAAACAGACTGCATTTTATTTTTGTGTGTAGGCGCTGTAGTTGAGGGTGTGTTGAGAGAAGCAGAGCTTGCTGGCTTTTGGCTTGGGAACACAATTGGTGGAGACAATGTTGCTGTGAAGAGGAAAATGGCTGGATGTAAAGTGGTGGATGTAATGGGAGGGAGGAATGCGGAAGAGGGTCCTAGGCCGAGAAGTGCAGGTAGTAAAGAGTTGCTATGCCTATGAAGGTAGCTGTAAAGTTCTGGAGTGTAAATGTATTAATGGGAGAAATTTGCTAAAAACTGAACAAAAGGAATAGTAGGGATGACTTGATGTTCTATGCACTGAGTATTTGTATTGTGGTAGTAAAAGAACAGCATAGAGTTGAACCATAGGTGTAGATACTGGAACGCTGACTAGGAGTCAGAAAAGGACAGATATAAACACAAAGGGGGAACAAAAAACCAGGTGGTAGCGCATCCCCCTTGAAAGCACAGTAATGACTGAAATGGCAAATGAAGGTACAAAGTGAGATGTGGGCCTTGAATGCCTGTAGGCAGCTCTTGGAAGGAGCGAAGAAAATGGAAAACAGTTATGGGACCAGAAAGTCCCTCTTGCTCAGAACTGGTGGTGGCAAATATTGTAAATGATAGTGTAAAGATAGGAATAGGCATATGAGGGAGCGTAGGTGATAGATAGAGGTAAAGGTAGCTGTGCATGGGTTTAAAGAAAGCATGCATCTTTGGGGCTCTAAAGCAGAGCTTGAGTATTGGCAGTAAAGATTTTTCTTTGTAAGAACCCTGAGGCATTTTAAAGCAACCTAAACTAAACCTGGGCCCAAAAGCCACCTAAGCCAAGCAGCCCTCCCAAGAAGGTGATGACAATAAGAGAGGGTGTGGATTAAATGTGAGTATGGGTAAAAGAAAGTAACAAATGGAGCAGTACAGTTGGGAAGCTCCTAGGGAAGCTGTAGTTACCTTTGTTGCTGAGAGAGATAAAAATAGTAGTTGGAACTCTAATAAGGCCTAGTTTTTGGACTAGCCTAAGCTAAAAAAAAGAAAATTGATATGATGAAGTTGTAATAAAGATGCATTTTCTCTTTTTGTCTCTTGTGCCTTTGTTTCTCAGACTCAGTTCCCTCTCTGTTGGTGGCAGTGGGTTTTTTTGTCCATGCATTCTGTTTGTCTTTGTGTTTGCTCTTCCCTGTGGGCTGTAGGTGTTTGCCTTGCTTTGTCCTGGTCGTAGATGCCTAGTGTTGCAGCTGTGGGTCTCGGTCCTTTGTGTGGTGGCAGTGGATGCATGTGTCCCTTGTCTCGTGTTTGCTTTTGTCTGTTTTTGAGTGTTGGGAGTGTTCTTGTTACATGCTATTTTATAGTAATCTTTTTTTTGGCCCATGTGTGCCTTAGCCTTTTTTAGGCAAGCACACAAATAAATTTCTACCCCCAAAACTAACAGCAGTAGAAAATGGCATACTCCCTGGGAGTAAAGAAATTTTTTTAAAAAAAAAAAAAAAAAAAAAAAACAACCCA